>NC_087222.1:31124333-31141833 GCF_015104395.2 Macrobrachium nipponense
AATTGTTGCCAATTAGCACCAGATCGCAGCGCATAAACGAATCGTCTTGGAATAATGCTCAACTGACGTGTTATAAAGTTAAACAGAGAGAGAGAGAGAGAGAGAGAGAGAGAGAGAGAGAGAGAGAGAGAGAGAGAGATCTCCTCGTTCAGCCACTGAACCCGAAAGACGATATCATGGCTTCAAAGGATAAGAATAAGGTTAAGCGTCGAGCTAGCGAGCGTCGTCCTTCCTATGGGGTAACACGTTTGAGTAACTGATGCCAAATAGCTTCCCATACAAAGTTTTCTACTTCCCGAAGAGGAGGAAACTTCGGCCTTAACTTCAGACGCGACAAGGGATGGGAGGGGGGGGGGGGGGGAGGTGGGAGGGGGAGCAGGGAAGAAGAGAAAGAAGACGTGGAGGGAGTGGAATATATATATGTAATATAGTTCCTCCGCGCGAAAAGCGGTATGCGGCAACTTTCTTTGTTTACTTTGTGGAGATGACGTTTCTTGGACGGGAAACATATTGATGATGTATGAATGTTTCTAACTTTTATTGTTTTGGAGCTATTTATTTACAGTTGGAGATTATATATATATATATATATATATATATATATATATATATTATTTATATATATATATATATATATATATATATATTTATATAAGTACACAGGACAATAACATTGGGAGTGGCTGCAGAGGACAAATAGTAAGAAGAAATGGAAGACTTGGGGACTTGTTTCAATTAAGCGTCTCTTGCCCTTCCGTTCTCACAGTGTCCCGAGAGAGAGAGAGAGAGAGAGGAGAGAGAGAGAGAGAGAGTTGAAATCAGACTGACAATGACCCTGCAGTATTATTATCCCCGAGAGTATATCAATTCATTATAATAAGAACTATTCCCTTTGGCAAGAAATATATAGTAACGATCGAAGTCTGAATAATATATAAATGATGTATAAATAAAAAATAGAAGTTTAAAAAAAGTCTTAAAACATATGATTCAAACGTCCGTGCACAAAATTAATTGTCCACGTATGCACTGCATAATTTAACTTAGGCTGGCTTCAGCAATAATTTCAGGATGAGATCACTAGGCCATTCCTACAACTGACACAACGGTTTTCGAGAGAGAGAGAGAGAGAGAGTGAGGAGAGAGAGAGAGAAAAAAAAACCTTTATCACTCTCTTCCCAATGGGAGATATATATATCATTATTACATATAATATAGCGTAGCATCCCTCTGACCACAACCAATTAGCAATAAGCCTTCCAGTCAGACTCTCCTCTCTTGAAAAAAAACTCCCACAAATAAAGTATTATTGACACTATCAACAACAATCATCTTATCAATTGCAAGCCCACAATCTTGACAGACAATGCCCGCGTGTGTATGAGAGTTTTTTTACGCGCATGCGCGCAAGTTTCTCAACGCTAATGACAATTTCCTTCGAGAGAAGCACTGGACTCCTCTCTCGACCTTGGAAGAAGAAGAAGAAGAAGAAGAAGAAGAAGAAGAAGAAGAAGAAGAAGCAGTTGTCTCGAAATGATGGGAAAGTTCCAACTTAAATTGAGGGGGTGATGGGAGTCTCCCTACGGTTTCCCACCTTCCTGGGGTGGTGGCTGGAGGGGGTAGATAGATAGGCTTAGAGGGAGGTCACTGGGGTGGGGGGGGGAGAGGGTGGATGATTGATAGAGCTGGGGCGAGGGGGGGGAGGAGGAGGGGGGCTATTCCCCCTTTTTTTCAACTTCCTTTTTTTTTCTGTACTTATCTTAATCGTAGGACTCCTTATATCCTTCGCTGTTTCGTCTTCAAACTAATTTTTCCCATTTTCTTTATCCTTTCTTCCTCTGGACATTTCCTCTCCTTCCTTCCTTGTTCCCTTCTCTCACGACCTTAGCGATTGGGACGCCTTATTCCAATATCACATTATCCATAAAAATAGTCCTTGTAAGCAAGTGTTTTTTTTTTTTACTTTACACTCACACACATATATATATTCTTTAAAAATCTATCATAAAAACATGACATATTAAAGCCTTTATTCCATCATTAATTTTAGTTCTCTGTAAAAAAAAAAAAAAAAAAAACTATTATAAATATGGCTATTTGCCCGTCCCCGTCCCCGTCCGTCCTTATTCTGTCCACCCTCAACTCTTGAAAACCACTGCAGCTAGAGGGCTGCAAACTGGTATGTTGATCATCCACCCTCCAATCATCAGACATACCAAATTGCAACCCTCAAGCCTCAGTGGTTTGGCTTTTATTTTAAGGTTCAAGTTAGCCATGGTCTTGCGTCTGGCAACGTTATGGGACAGGCCACAGATCTCAAAATCTACTGAGGCTAGAGGGATGCAAATTGGTATGTTGATCATCCACCCTCCAATCATCAGACATAACAAATTGCAGCCCTCTAGCCTCAGTAGTTTTTATTTTATTTACGATTCAAGTTAGCATAATATTGTGCGTCTGGCACCGCTAGAGATGCCAACAACACGAGCCAATATTATATTACTACCAAAACTACGGTATTATGCTAAAAGAACAGGATATTCTTACATCGTGATTCAACAGGATACATCTCATTAAAACAATGGCTAACAGAGTTAACAATAAGAAATAATATATGTTTAGAACTATTGATGACACCTACCACGTTATTATTATTATTATTATTATCATCATCATCATTATTATTATCAGAGTCCACAATAGAAGATAAATTTAAATTCGAAATATTGATGACACGTAACACATTATTGACTAAGCTCAGTAAAAGTAAACAAATAATAATAATAATATTTACTATCATTACTATTATTATCACTAATATTATTATTATTATTATTATTATTGATACATGAAAATCAGCAACCACACTGACGAGCCTTAAATCACCAAGTCGACGAGAAAGAGAGAGAGAGAGAGAGAGAGAGAGAGAGAGAGAGAGAGAGAGAGAGAGAGAGAGAGAGAACCGGTAAGGCGCGAGAGATCTCTTTGTTCAACGGAGAGACCCAGAGTATACGATATCACCTTAAAAGCACCACAGGAAGAGATCATCATAAAGGGCCATTTAAAGATATTATCCGATTCTTTGAAGCCGCGAGGAAAAGATACACGAAGGATTCCGGTCTTTGTTGGGGACCAATCTTTCGTCCAACGGCCGTTTCCTCTTGACAGGTCGACGATCTGGTTGGTGTGTGACGTATGCAACGACGAGGTCCTTGTGTCGTGTTTATTAGATACTAGGTTTAAATGTAGTTGCTTTTAGCTTCCGTGATAAATGATTGATTCATTTGCCTTCTTCAGGGATTGTCATCGTTGGCAACAACGGGAACTGTATAAATATACTGACTTGAGAGAGAGAGAGAGAGAGAGAGAGAGAGAGAGAGAGAGAGAGATACCTGTCCACGATTACAAAATGCTACATTATAAAGCTCACATATCGCCGCGAACCTAAAACATAAAACATGACACTTCCCTGATCGTATCAGTATCAAGCCTCCTCACCTTCTACAGTATCTATACTGAAGGGGAAGAAAGAACCACAAAGCCCATTGAAAGGAACCCATCGAAAATAAATAAAAAAACCATCGCTACCAAAGGAAGCAAGCCCGTAGGGCACGAGGCCTTCGTAGGAGGAGGCTATCAATTCGACCGACAAAAGGGCGCGATCAACTGTCCCTCTCGTTGAATGGGAGCAATATTTGTTGTGCAGTATTGACTGACATCGAGGATCCGCTTCCTTCTCTCTCTCTCTCTCTCTCTTCTCTCTCTCTCTCTCTCTATACACCCCCAATAGGTGGAAGTATTCCCCGTTCCATTCCGCTGGAGTTTGGATCACATCTACGCAATTTATTGATACGCAGTTCGGCGGATATAAGCATTTAATAAATCTGGATACTTCTCTCTCTCTAAGAGGGGGGGGGGGGGAGGGGGATGGGGAGGTTATCCTCACGAGGTAATCCCCTTGGAGAAATGGAACTATTCTTCAGATAGCTCTCTCTCTCTCTCTCTCTGAGACTGGGGCAAATATATTTTTATCCATACGGACTTTTCGCTGTGTATTATTCATCTAATATAGTTTCGTTTCTCTCTTATCCCACTCTGAAAGGGGGTCTCTCTCTCTCTCTCTCTCTCTCTCTCTCTCTCTCTCTCTCTCTCTCTCTCTCTCTCTCTCTCTCTCCTTTTTCCACTCAGAATAGGAGAAACAAGATCTGCGGGTATCTTTTTTTTTTTCGATTGGTGAGCAGAAAAATGGGAAACATGAAAAAAATATATATAAAATAAATGTCTCTCCTAAAATCTACAAGAGGAAAAGTGAGTAAAATAATAATAATAAAAAAGGAATAAAGTAGCAATTCCTTGTCTCCAGGAAGCTTAAATATATAAAAAAAAGACAAATAGAAAACAAAGTATTATAGAGACAACATACTATCCAAAAAAAAAAAAAAATCCTATCCTGAAATTCCTGTATCTTTCACTCAACGCGAAACATCTTTTTCAGACCTTTCTAGGCTTTTCCAAAGACCTTTCCTAACCCCCAACAAACAAGAACAACAACAAAAGTAGCTTGTAGGCTTACTCCCCGAGTAAGCAATAAGGAATTTTAATTTTAATTCGAACTCACGTATGCATTGCATCATATCTAACGGGAATTTAAGTCCTGACCTTAGGGACGATTCGTCGATTCGTACCGTCTCAATGCACAGGCTAATGTACGTTAGTTTTGCATACCTACGCATGGGCTAGCGATGATCCAAACAAGCCCGGGCTGGAAGACGGCAACGAAGCTTCAGCGAGATTCATTCAGGCTTCAGGCTTCTGGTGTTTATAGCTTCTGCAGGCTTGTAATCCTCTCTCTCATCTCTCTCTTCTCTCTCTCTCTCTCTCTCTCTCTCTCTCTCTCTCTCTCTCTGCTTGGTGAGACGTACCCGCGTGAAGTCACAATAATCAACAGATATCACAAGTTTAACATACGACTAGAATTTGAGAATATCTAGAAGTGTTCGTGAACTATCGGTGGATAAGATTAGTGTGAAAATATAGGATAAAGCGTCTTCTAAGTTAGTTTATCAAGTGTAATACTATAAATCGAACAAGATGGCAGTAAGTTCCAACTGCGGGAAAAGGTGGCGTAATTTGGCGTGTTTAGCAGATTCGCAATACGATGAGGTAACAGGAAGGGAACTGGCATTTCTCATCTATGAAATCAGCAACAGTCCTAACCAAAAGATACAAAAGCATTCATAGATATATTGAAGGAATATATAATCCTTCAAACTTGGAACAAATCTAATGAAAACATCTTGAAAATAATTGAAGAAGTTCCAAATAAAATCCAAGTGGGTCAAGAGACTCATAAAGAAAATATACATAAACCAACATATTCCGACAAAGAAAATGAATAAGGTGAATCTTGTGAATAATACTAATTGATGCATTAGGAAAAAGAATGCCAAAAGCATGCAAACTGTGTAAGGTTTGGTATAGCATAGTCATCCACAAAACCTAATCAGAAAATGTGCTGCATGCAACATTCCGACCCATCCACATGTGCTGAGGTAATACAAGATTTGAGAAAAGATACAAGAATTTTTGTTCACATGTCTATCATGGATAGACAATGTTTTATTAAATCAAGATTGAATGTACAAATAGTTGAGGATGAAGAAGAAGAGGAAGAAGGAAGAAGAACGAAGAAAGAAGAGAGGAAAACGGAAGAGAAGTAAACAAAAATGAAATGACAGAAAAAATAAGGAAACAAAGAACAAGATAAAAGTATGGATGCAGAGATACTCATTGATACTACATATGAGGCAATAAAGCAGCATACCTACGAAGAAATAAATTACGATATGACAACAGAAAAGCAAATCCCGAAGAGGCTCTACCCAGATCTATACAATGACGGGAAAGAGGAAAAAATAGACAAGAAAGACAAAATCTGCAACCTTTTGAAAAGAGGGAATTGCAGATTTGGAGAAAGAGTTACTACAAACATCCTAAGATATGTCAAAACTATGAATATATGGTAAATGTGCATACTTAGATGGATATGGGGATGATTGCAGAGATCTGCATCCAAAAATATGTAAAAACCTAAAAGAATGGAAAGGATGTAAGTTCGACAAAAAATGCAAATATATGCACCCTGTAGCCATGAATCATAATCAAATAAATAACCAACCAAGTAATAAAATCCAAAATAAGAAAAGAAACAAATAAAGAGAGAAATCAAGAATATCAGGTAAAGAGAAAAGCAAACCACCAATGAGATATGCAGAGGTGTCCAGCAAAAAATTTCAAAGCATCAGCTCCGAAATTCTACTCAAGAGATAATAACTGTATTTATTATGCAAGAGGATATTGCAGAAACGGAGAAAATTGCAGATTCAGCACAAAATGAATAATTATGATGAAGGAAGATCAAATATTATGGAAAAGTTGGATTTTTTAATGTCAGAATTTCTGGAAATGAAAAAAGAACAACATACCAGAACAGGAAAGAGACATGGGAAAATCCTTATTACTATCAGTATTAAATGAAGGAGAAAACACGCAAACATCATAGTGATGAATGCGCAGGGTTTAGTTACGAGTAACTCAAAAAGAAAAATAGAGTACTTAGAAGAACTAACCCAAAATGAAAAGAAAATAGATATAATGATATAAGTGAAACCTGGTATTCCCAAGAGACTGGGAGATGATGACAAATAAAAGGGTTCCAAACTTATAGTATCAGATAGAAAAAATAGGAATCAAGGGGAACCGCAATATATGGGAAAGACAAAAAACAAGGAAAAATATATGAGAAATATAGTAACTCAGAATGTGAACTAATATGCGGTAGAATTTGAATCTGAAAAATTGATGAACATAGTAATATATAGACCCTCCTAATACTAAAGAGTTTTGACTTAATAATTGAAAAATTGGATGATATATGTGAAATCACAAGGACTGGACTATTCTCCTACTCTGGTGACTTCAACTTTCCTTTCGTAGAATGGAAAGAACGAATAGGAGATTGTGGTTGTACTTATACATATAAAAGAGAGTAATAGTTAGTGCAGAAGATAAGAGGCAATTTGAAAAGCTATTAGATATGCTACTAGAATACAACATTCAACAAATAAATCACCTGCAACAAGAAAGGAAAAGAAAATATCTTTAGACCTAGTTTTATTTGCGTACGAGATGCAATATTGTTAAATGCAAATGAATGAGTACAATAATGCGCGAAGTATTTCAGACCATATATGTCATAGAATTAACAAAGTTCATTCCAAAAGCTAAGTGAAATAGAGATAAGGCAAGAATTGAAAAAGTGGGAAGGATATGGATCAACTTCACGTAAAAATATAAAATGGTCGAAATTAATGAAGAAAATTAAACAAAGTTGGGATAACATCGTAGTGGACTAAGGGAAAATACGGAGATATTATAAAATAAAATGAATAATAGTGGAAAAATATACCGAAGAAGAAAGTAACCTCTTCTGCATACCAAGAGACAGAAGAATCTTGTTCCAGAAAATCAGAAAGTGGAAAAAAGGTCTTGCAAAAGAAAAAATGCATGGAAAGTTATAGAACTAAAAAGTAAGATAGAAAATGCAGAACAAAAGATTATACAATCAAAAGAAAATGAAAACGGGACTTGGAAGAAAAACCCTATTAATATCAAGCAAAACCCCAACTATTATACTCATATGCAAGAAGATGAATAAAAGAAGAATAGAAATAGGCCCTCTGAGAATTGAAGGGAGATTAACGAATGAAAAAAAGGAAATTTGCAACATACTGGCAGAACGATATAGAGAAATTCACCCCTATAATATAATGAAGATAATGATATAGAAGTAAGGGATGAAAATAGTGAATATTTAGCTGACATAGATATTAATGAAGCTGATATTGTGCAGGCTATTAATGAAATTAAAAATGGAGCTGCTGCAGGGCCTGATGGAATTCCTGCTATTTTGTTAAAGAAAGTAGTTCATTCTATCGCAAAGCCACTTGCAATATTATTAAGACAAAGTGTAGATACAGGCAAGATATATGATGAGCACAAATTAGCGTATATTACCTACTTTCAAAAGTGGATCAAGACTAGAGGCAAGTAATTATAGGCCTGTGAGTCTAACATCACATATAAGAAAGTGTATAAAGGGTAATGAAGAAAAATATTATGAAACATTTTAATAAAAATAATTTGGTTTAATAAGGACAACATGGTTTCGTACCCGGAAAAGTACACAAACCAACTGTTAGTCCACCGTGAAAACATATTCAAAAATATGAAAAAGCGGAAATGAAACAGATGTGGTTTATTTAGACTTTGCAAAAGCTTTTGATAAAGTAGACCATAATATATTAGCGAAGAAAATTAGAAAACACAATATCGTGGATAAAGTAGGAAGATGGTTAAAAGAATTTTTACACAACAGAAACAGATAGTTATTGCAAACGACGAGAAATCGGATGAAGCCAAGGTAATATCCGGTGTGCCGCAAGGTACGGTGTAGCTGCAATACTGTTTGTTATTATGATTGAAGACATAGACAATAATGTTAAGGAGGATTCGGTAGTGAGTAGTTTTGCAGATGACACAATAATAAGTAGAGAAATTACTTGTGATGAAGATAGGAACGCTCTACAAAGAGACCTTACAAAGTATATGATTGGGCAGAGGTAATAGGATGGTATTTAACTCTGATAAATTTGAATCAATAAATTATGGAGACAGAGAAAGAAAGCTATATGCATATAAGGGACCTAATAATGAGACATCACAAATAAGGAAGCAGTTAAAGACCTTGGTGTGCTGATGAATAGGAACATGTTATGCAATGATCAAATAGCAACTCTGTTGGCAAAATGTAAAGCAAAAATGGGAATGGAATGTTGTTTACGGCACTTCAAAACAACAAGAAAAGCTGAACACATGATTATGCTTTATAAAACATATGTTCGTAGTACACTTGAATATTGCAATATGATATGGTACCCACACTATCAAAAGGATATTGCACAAATAGAGAGTGTACAAAGGTCCTTTACAGCTAGAATAGAAGAAGTTAAGGACCTAGACTACTGGGAAAGACTACAATTCTTAAAATTATATGTCTGGAAAGGAGAAGAGAACGCTACATGATAATTCAGGCATGGAAACAGATAGAAGGAATAGCAGAAAATATCATGGAACTAAAATATCAGAAAGAGCAAGCAGAGGTAGATTAATAGTGCCCAAAAATATACCAGAAAAATAAGGAAGCACACAGGACATTAATCCACTACGCACCAGCATCGATAATGCAGCGTCTATTCAATGCGTTGCCAGCTCATCTGAGGAATATATCAGGAGTGAGCGTAGATGTGTTTAAGATAAGCTCGACAAATATCTAAACTGCATCCCAGACCATCCAAGATTGGAAGATGCAAAATATACCGGAAGATGTACTAGCAACTCTCTGGTAGACATTAGAGGTGCCGTCACACTGAGGGACCTGGGGCAACCCGAACAAGATGTAAGGTCTGTAAGGTAAGGCCTGCTGTGATCTAAGAGTCAATAAGTAGCTGGTTGTCAATTGAATATTGTTGGTTGCAGCTAATGCAAACAAAATCTGTGTTGAATATACAGAACTTCAGAGGTAACTCTCTCTCTCTCTCTCTCTCTCTCTCTCTGACTCCATTAAGCTACTTCATACCAATGCGCGCCCACGCGCACGTTCAAGTCATCAAACTGGACGCTATGGCAGGTACGTTCGGGGTGGCACAGGGCATGACAAGATAAGAGAAGCCGTTCTTCTTTCTTTAGTCCAATTCTTAGGGAGGTAGAAGGACCAGTAATTTGTTTGTATATATATATATATAATATATATATATATATATATATATATATCTATATATATATATAGACAAATGCCACGAATTAAAAGTAAAACAGCAGATTGGTGCAAGGCCTTTCAACTCCCTGACCTTTACTTGCTAGGTTGCAGGACAATAAGTCAAAAGGTCTAGCACCACTCTGCTATTTCACTTGGTGGCATTAGCCTTTATATTTACATATATAATAAATATATAAATATATTTTGACCATATATTTATCCTTAACATGGGTGGCACCAGATGATACAAGAACAACCAGTTTTCGTTAAATTAGCCAAAGGTGAGGCTGAAAGCCTTCCGCCCCCATACCCTTCCCTATCCCAGCTGCAACCCACCACAGTCAACTGATAACCAAGGCCATCAATAGCTACTTAAGGCAAGAGAGACACAATGGAAGGAGTCATCATTGATAGCTGAGTGGGTAACTTTGCTGTTACCTCTGTCTCGATCCTTAACGGTGTAGGTTCAAATCCTAGCTGGGGTAAATTCCCTTTGTTTTTATAAAGAATTAACTTTTTGTATAGGTTATTTTACAGGTATAGTAACTTCGATGTGGTATTTGTGGCCTAATATCTGACTTTATAAAAGGTCATGTGCGATTATGTATGCATGCACATACGTATGCATGTATATGCATAGATATAAATATACATATGTGGTATACATAAATAACTTTGCTTTCAGGAAAAGCAGAAGCAGAAAAAGTTCCAAATATCTACTGTAATAAACCTGCTTGGAATCGTCTCTTGCAAAGTGAGAATTATAACCAAAATATTCAGATTTTTTTTTTTAACTTTCTAATACATTCTAATACATCACCAGCGCTGCAACCTCCTTAAGTATGGCGAAATGTATTCGGCTGTATGAAAAACTCCTGAACATCAACATTCTTGTGTTGTTGTTGTTGTTTGTTTGTTTGTATGGTGTTTTTACGTTGCATGGAACCAGTGGTTCTTCAGCAACGGGACCAACGGCTTTACTCAGTGACTTCCGAACCACGCCGAGAGTGAACTTCTATCACCAGAAATACACATCTCTCACACCTCAATGCAATGCCCGAGAATCGAACTCGTGGGCAACGAGGTGGCACGCCAACACCATACCGACCACGCGCCACTGAGGCGCTCTGAATGTTGTTGTATGCAGTATAGGGGGGGAATTAAACACAGTGTTTCTCGTACCGACTGGGTTGTACTCACGTGTCAAAAGGCCGACATCAGGCTAATGGATTGTATTAATGTGCACGCAAGGTGGAAATTAAAATCTCTCTCTCTCTCTCTCTGTCTCTGTCTCTCTCTCTCTCTCCTGTTACTTATTTGTATTAAGGATTTGTCTAGGTTTTTGTCTTGCTTACAATATGCATTAGGGCACTCTGAATCCACAATAAAACCTGCTCCTAGAGAGAAATGAGCACACGATGTGTCTCCTCTTAGGATGGAGTAATACGTCCTTTGAGACATCCTAATCCTTGTAACACTCTCTCTGGCGTACCCAGCCTCCCTTGATGAAACTGATAACACCCATTCACTTAGCGGAGAGTTTGCTGGCCAAAGTTTGTTATTTTTGTGTGGCCTCTCATCCCTGTTCCGCAAAACTCCTGATGAACCCACAAATTGGCCCACCACAACTTTTGGCGGTCAGGTCAAGTCTCTTGGACTTCGCTTGCCTCAGGTGGTGTTTGTTAGTAAGTTTTCTCTCCGCCCTCAGATCTTCAAAACTGCTGAGGCTAGAGGGCTGCAAATTCCTATGTTAATCACCCACCATCAAATCATCAGACATCCCAAATTGCAGCCCTGTAGCCTGACTAGTTTTTATCTTTATTCAATGTCAAATTTCGCCATGGATCGAACGTCTGGCAGCGCTTTTCGGAGGCGTCGCCGACGTACCTTCACTTGACCGCATCTGAGGAGCAACTGAGCGATAGAGAGTCGTCGCTGAGAGTTTCTTGCACCATTATACGCTGTGCATAAAACTTTTGTACTTTTGTTATTATTTATTTATTTATTTAATTGTTAAATTCCTGGACATCATTTCTTACATTCTTAAGCAAGATTGATAGAAATGAATGGGACAATATGTGATAAGAAGCCTTATGTTAAGTTTATGGATATATAATAATAATAATAATATATAAATCTATATATATATATATATATATATATATATATACATATATATAGTAATAAAATGAAAAATACGTAACCTGGATAATATTTCTTTGTCACGAGTAAGTTCTTACAATTCCGCCCGGTTTCCCCCCCCCCCCCCCTCTCTCTCTCTCTCTCTCTCTCGTCTCAAATGGAACAAAGACATGTAACTAGAGCGACGACCAAAATGACATTTTCTCTCTCTCTCTCTCTCTCTCTCTCTCCCCCCCCCCACCCCCAACCCCTGCAGCAGAAGAAGGAGCAGCAGCAGCACCGATCCGCGTAGACTGCTGACGAAGGCAAAACCCCGAGGGACGTAGCCCGCCCGAGGAGATCGCCTCCTTGCTGGAAAAAAGGATAACTGTCGGATCACTTCATTCCCTTGGGGTCTCTCTCTCTCTCTCTCTCTCTCTCTCTCTCTCTCTCTCTCTCTCTCTCTCTCTCTCTTTCCTGTTACATGTATTGAGAATTCATCTCTCTAGCCTGCTTGCTCATAGTCTGCATTAAAAGCCTCTCTTTCTCTCTCTCTCTCTCTCTCATAATAAATAAAATAAATAAAATAAATAAATATATTATAAACACACTCGACAAACCAAGCGTGTCTAATAAACTAAGGAAAATATATAATGAAATATTTTTCCTTACATGCCACAAGCTCTCTCTCTCTCTCTCTCTCTCTCTCTCTCTCTCTTTCCCAACCCTAAGACAGTACCTCTATTATGCCCCCCCCCACATCTGCTGACTCCATAAACTTGCGATCGCCAATCCACCAACTTTATTTTTTGGGGGGAGGGGGACAGGAGGGTTTGGGGGTCACACACCCCCCCTTTCTTCATTCTTTCTCATAATCCCCAGAAAGAACCCGCTACTTCTGGGTCCATTCTGGGCTCGAAATCCGACGTTTTGTATGGGAGTGATTTCGTCTTCATTCGAGATCACTCCGTCTTCATTTGAGAGAGTACAGGACGTTTTCTAGCCCGGGCTCGAAGCTTTTAATAATAATAATGATAATAATAATGATTATAATGTACATGGATGTTGTTCGTTGAGAGAGAGAGAGAGAGAGAGAGAGAGAGAGAGAGAGAGAGAGGAACCCACTGACTGTCAACAGCGTTTTTAATAATTAGAGACGAAATATGATATGGATAATTATTTCTGGCTGGAATAAATGACTAATTATCATTACTAATAATTATCATGACAAAAAATAAGTTAAAAAATTTGCCGAAGTTTCTTTGGCGCAATCGAGTTTTCTGTACAGCGTATGAAACTCTCAGCTACGACCGGGAGGCGCTCAGTTGCTCCCTAGATGCAGTCAAGAGAAGGTGTGTCGGCGACACGCCGCCGGAATTAGACTCGGCGGTGCCAGACGTACGATCATGGCTAACTTTAACCTTAAATAAAATCAAAACTAATGAGGCTAGAGGGCTGCAATTTGGTATGTTTGGTGACTGGAGGGTGGATGATCAACAAGCCAATTTGCAGCCCTCTAGCCTCAGCGGTTTTTAAGATCTGAGGGCTGACAGAAAAAGTGCGGCCGAACAGACAAATAGCCCATCTCATTAGTTTCTTTTACAGAACACTAAAAACTAATTATCAACGAGGCATGATCCGCCCTACAGCTTACTCGGGACGCGTGCAAGATTTTCCCCTCAAGGAAATTTGTAAACATTATATTCCTTCATAACATAAATTAAAATGTACTAAAACCTAAGGTCAAATAGAGCCTTGTTTCGCCAACGAAAATAAAAATAAAAATGCTATATTTTATCAGAAATAATTCTTCTGTACTGTTTAACATAAACATTATTTATTCTTTATATTTTCAATCTAATAAATAAATCATAAAAGTCCAATCTTAAAATTTATGTTTCTTTAACTCAACTCGAAACACCATTTTTAGACCTATATTATGCTCTTTCATAGATCTTTCCTACCCTCCCCAACAAGAAGAACAACAAAGTATTTTGTAGGCTTACTCCCTGAGTAAGTGAAACCATAATGATCTTCCATTCATAAGTGTACATTACGCCTGTTATCACTGTTTTGATTCTACTATCATTATATTATTATTATATTATAAAATCATCGGATACTAAATATAATTCTGGGATGATGTTGATAAACCCACGCCCTACCGTTAGCATATTTAAAGTGCTCATGTGCTGGTCACCCACACGAGATTTGACCATACCAATATTCCTGAACTTTGCTGATTATCATTATTAAGAGGGACTCCACGTATTATTATCATTATCATTATTATTAAGCTATCTTTTCTTTTCTCCACCATTCTTATGCATTTTTTGTCAGTTACCTCCTCCATCTATCTTATTTTACATATATTCTTCTGTCTCCATTCGTTATTCTTCTTCCTATTATATTCATCTTCCCCAAAACCATAATTCTTGGGGACCCATTCTTATCTGCTTCCAGACAGACGTTATCTTCTGTACCCTCAAACCGCAGGACCCAAACCCCACTCTCATTCTCTCTCTCTCTCTCTCTCTCTCTCTCTCTCTCTCTCTCTCTCTCTCTCTCTCTCTCTCTCTCTCTCTATATTTATATTATATTATAATAATAATATACTTATAATATAATCTATATATTATATATATATACACACACACAGCGAATACCACAGGAAAATGATAGGCAGAAAATCAACACCAAGCGCTTTTGCCATTATTCAGGCACTGTGCCTCGACAATGCCAGAATAAAGGCGAAAGCGCTTGGTACTGCCTTCCTGCCTGTCCTTGTCCTGTGGTATTCGCTTATTATTATGAAGTTACATGCATCCACTGTGATTTTTTCGATATAAATATTTATATGTATATGTATTTATATTCACTTTAATATTTTCAAAACAAGGTAAATGGTGGCAATGTTACTACTTTCATTTCTTAACATTTGATTGGATCAGTTCCTGATACCAAAGGGTCCACAACCCTTAACTAGGGGTTCTTCTTCCTTGTGGTGCAATCACGTTTACCCTAAGCTACTGCCATCTAGTAGCCCTTGGTAGATAGACTGGCATGACATTTATTTCATCCTAGTCCTCAAGAGAGAGAGAGAGAGAGAGAGAGAGAGAGAGAGAGAGAGAGAGAGCATTCTTATCTTCCATTTAGAGGGAGATTTCATACCTCAAGGGATTCACAACCTTCTACTAAATTCTATTCAGCTGTGAAATGGATTGTTTGGATAGTATATGGGGCATAAGAAGAAAAGAATAGATGATAGGGAAAGAGAGGCGGAACTAGAAAACTTTAGGTGGTAGTGCAAGATACATGAGAATTGCGCAGTTTCTCTGGGAGGGTTCCCCACTGCTAATGAGCCTCCACTATGAACGAATCAGGGACCAATTGAAGTCGTGTTTTCTCTGATTCTATACAAATATAAGTGGTAGCATCCTAAAATGACAAGAGAATAGAACAAAAACGATTATAGAGAACAGAATAGAAATAGAGTATAGAATTTAGGGCCAAAGGAACAAGCGCTGGGAGCTGCGAGGTCTTTCAGAGCTAAAACGGAAACTGAGAGTATGAGGTCTGAAAGGTGTAACAGGAGGAAAACCTCAAAACAGTTGCACTATGAATCAGTAGTATGGAGAGGGTTGAGGAAGAAAGAAATATAAACGGAGGTACAGTAAAATAAATGAAAGGGGGTTGCAGCTAGGGGCCTAATGCCTACAGTGCACGTTATGAGGTGCACTGACGGCTATACTATCCTACAAGGGTAAACTCAAGATGAGAAGCAGCCCTGTAAAAAGACCATAAGGGGTAAAAGGGGCATTTTATACCCACTCTCTCCCTTCTGTCGTGGGGGCGAAATGCCATCTGCCATCAAGGGTACCTGGGTAACTGACCTTCGAGGACGGACAGTTATGCCCGGACAACGGAAGAGGCTGCCGGAAGGGGCATCCGACCAAACAGAGAGAGAGAGAGAGAGAGAGAGAGAGAGAGAGAGAGAGAGAGAGAGGAGGTATATAATTATTATTATTATTATCATTAACTTATAAGTTTTTATGAATAAAGGAAACTATATAAATATATAAATATATATATATATATTATATATATATATATATATATAATAATGAATGTAACTACAACAAAACACAAAATAAAAAATAAATAAGAAAAAGAAAACTTCAGTACAGTAATATTACAACTTTCGATGCAAATGAAGTTGTACCCATTGGTCCAAGAATGACTGTTTTCAAGGGAGAGAGAGAGAGAGAGAGAGAGAGAGAGAGAGAGAGAGAGAGAGAGAGCCACCTGCCCAGCAAAGGAGACATCAACCCCTTAACGGTGTAAAATAAAAGTCACCCTTTAATGACTTCAGCCTCAGTGACGTCACGGCGTTATCAGGGTGCGTTGAAGGGACCCTTGGAATTAGAGCCAACTTTATTTATTTATTTATTTTATTTACTTATTTACTTATTTAATTCTTACTTGGAAAATGGCTTCACACTTTCGTTATCTCTCTTCCTTCTTCGCAAGGTAGAGATTTGAACTGTACTGAATACTAAGATCTGTTTTACTGGCTGTGTTAACTGATTACCTGGTTGTGTTAACTGATTACCAATTACTGGCCGTGTTAATTGATTACCAATTACTGGCTGTGTTAATTGGTTACCTGGTTGTGTTAACAGATTACCTATTACTGGCTGTGTTAACTGATTATCAATTACTGGCTGTTGATTGACTGGCTTTGTTAATATGTTTCCTAGTAACCGACTGTAACTCCCAGCTAATGCGATTACCAACAACTGGCCGTGAATGGACCAACCACTGGCTGATAATACCAGCCAATCAAGGAGATTAGCAGTCATGAATTGTGAGCACCAATCGAAGTGATTATCGTATAGCTGAGAAATGTGATTACCAATGACTTAACTGTGATTATATCCGACAATGACTGCGATTACCAGTACATAACTGAATTATTCCGATATGATAATGAACACTAAACATTAGAATTATACGGGTTAATTGTAGTAGTAGTAATACAAGGAATACTAGAGTGAAAAAGAACAATATATACGTTACACATTAACGAAAGGCGCTACGATAGTATTTGGCACCAGCGCCCGACCGAAATCTTCAACTAGGCACTAAAATTGACTGGTCAAATAAAAGGAATCGCAAATGCATCTTCACGATAAAATATACAGGATAAACTGACGTATCAATTTATAAATTTTTTTTTACAAATCTTTATGATAAAATAAAGTAAAACTAACCCGTCAAATAAAATTAAATTCAAAGGAATTTTCGCGGTAAAATATACATACTAAAACCGACGTGTCAAATAATAAAATAATAAAAAATTTCCATGATAAAATATAAAAAAAAAATTTGACGTGTCAAATAAAAAAATCAATTCAATTAAAAAATAATTACAAATTCTTCTTCGTGATAAAATAAGCAAGCTAAAACTGACGTGTCAAATAAACAATATTACAAGCACAT
>NC_087222.1:31146833-31151833 GCF_015104395.2 Macrobrachium nipponense
TTGGAACTGGGATCGTAGAGGTCTTATTATGCAATATCCAGTTCTGGGGGGAGGGGGGGGGGTAAGGGGGGGGGGGGGGGGAGGGGGGGGGGTGGGGAAACTGGCCAAAACACGTTCTCTCTCTCTCTCTCTCTCTCTCTCTCTAGTATACGGTCTGTATCCTACATAAAAACGTTGGAGATATCTATATATATATATCTATATATATATATATAATATATATATATATATGTATATATATATATCTATATAAGTTGCTATATAGTGTATGCTTATCTTATAGCAACTTCCTCTCTCTCAAATCTCGTCTCTCTCTCTCTCTATCTCTCTCTCTCTCTCTCTCATCTCGATAATACAAGAAATTACGACATAGCCCCTATTGGAACAGACAGCCACTATTCCCCCCCTTCGAGGTATGGCAGATTATTGGGACTGGGTGGGTGGGGGGGGGAGGCGGGGTTAGGACAGGTCCTGATATTAATACAAGGATTATTTATACCCTTCCTCATCGGAGAGGGAGGAGGGGGGGAGGGGGGGCAAGCTAGAGCTGGCTTTTAGTAGTGTATTGGTTTTCCAGAAAGGAGAAAGTGAAGGAGCTGATCAGCTCCTTTCGAGGGAAGCTATCTAAAACGAGCTTCATGGTATGCACAACGCCCGGCCCCACCCGGGGCGGACAAACAGGTTTTCTGGAGGAGGGTGGATGTACGTCATGCCTCCCCCTACCCTACCGTCCTGATCCCCTACCCTGCCCTGCCCTGGGTCAAGAAAGAGCCACCCAGATTTTTTAATAATTATTAACAGATTTTTCTTCTTCCTAAAATTTAAGTCGGTGTATCAGGTGCCCCTACTTAGTCGACTGTGGTGGGTTGCACCCAGTGGGAAAATTGGCACTTCCTTTCAATTGACAGTTTTTAAGTGTAATAGGTTTGCAGAAAATTAATATAATAATAATAATAATAAATAATAATAATAATAGATAATAATAATAATTAATTTCAGCTTAGGGTCACACGCTCTATAAACTTGAAAGACATTCCAAAGCATGGTAGAAGATGGAAACAAGACAGAGAGGAGGATAGTCGTCCACTGGAGCTCAAAAGAGCTGTGTCTAAAATAATACCTGTAAATAAGATAAAGAGTGATGTCACTCAGAATGCATTTTTTTTTTTGTAAATGGGTGGCTTTACCAAATCAAGAGGGCAGTCACTGTTCAGTTCTACTCTCTAACTGAAGTCTCACTAACAGCACGTCAGCCCTATTACATAAAATGCTTGTTATCTTGTATGAACTCCCGGGATTCTCAATTGATAAAAACATTTCTACTAACACTTCAAAGGTCTACTAGTAAGTATAGTCCTCTCTCTCTCTCTCTCTCTCATCTCTCTCTCTCTCTCTCTCTTGTCTTGAGAGAGAGAGAGA
Source organism: Macrobrachium nipponense (assembly GCF_015104395.2). Lineage (NCBI taxonomy): Eukaryota > Metazoa > Arthropoda > Malacostraca > Decapoda > Palaemonidae > Macrobrachium > Macrobrachium nipponense. Next base: position 31,148,253 of record NC_087222.1, read on the forward strand.
GAGAGAGATGCTTGCTCTTATAAAAATAATAATAAAAATATCATATACTTCAAACCCATTACAGCTGTAAATAAATAAACTGCAAATAAATCAAAATAAGCAAATTGGTTCTATCTATCTATCTTTTATTATAATTATCTACTGAGAATACATAATAAATAGATAAATGAAAATAATACGCATCAAAAAGAGACACATAAACACGACAAAGAACAAAGAACAAACATAAATAAAAAATAAAGTAACAAAAAAAAAAAACTTTACAACGATTTATGTCAGCAGAAATAATAAGAGAGAGCGAGAGAGAGAGAGAGAGAGCATCTTAACAAATCCCCCAAAGCCATACTTGGTCGATGACGCAATCACAGCCTGTGCGATTAATTCGGCTTCCGCATACTGTTGACAGAGATGACTGCAGAATAGGAGGGAAGGGAGTACGTTGACGGGGGGGGGGGGGGAGAGAAGAGTGGGGGTGGAGTTAGGAGGAAGGCCCCCACGTCGGCCATGCGCACCCGGGCAGAGAGGGTGACAACGACAGCGCAGAAACGAGATACTATACCCAGGGCTCGAAATGCGTACTATAGTAGAATCGTAGATCATGTTAAATTAATGGACTGTCAAAATGAGGCAGATTAATGTGGAGTGGTTGATAAAAATGTCTGTCTGTCTCTCTCTCTCTCTCTCTCTCTCTCTCTCTCTCTCTCTCTCTCTCTCTCTCTTTATCTGGAAGCCATATCAGTCCAAGGGAGGGTTAGTACAGAATTAGGGACGTAAGTTATTCCCAGTCTTATGGATTTACACTTTTACTTGGATTGCTGAACATTTCTTTGTCCTTAATCTATATATATATACACAAACACATGTATATATATATTATATTTATAATATAATGTCTTAAAGTTCATCTTGTCTCAGAATGCTTACCACAGTATTAACCTTCCCACTGGAAAGAGAGAAAGATTAGAAATCGCACTACGAAACTTCCCAACCAACAGCATTATCAAAAATCGGAGGAGGTTCCCCAAGACCACCTTGGGGTACTCCTCTGCTCACCTTGGCCAACCCGGCAGCAGCAGCAGCAGCAGAGACAACAGAAGAAGCAACAGCAACAACCAACAACCCCGTCCATCCTTCCCCTCGATAAAAAAAGCAACGGAAAACAAAGCAACAATAGCAACCACCCAGCTGCAGACATTGTTCGCATTGAATGGCGTGTATGTTGCCTTTCTTCATGAGGGAGATTGTGGGAAGGGGGGGGGGAATACTTCCCCTCTCATTTCCCCACTTCTTTTTTTCATGTATACATGGAATAGGGGTTGACCTGTGAAGACACTATGAAGACTCATTTTTTTCCCCTTGCCATTTTTAATTAAGAGGAATGGGTGGTGGGGTGGGGAGGAATAATTCCCTTCCTTCATAATGTAGTGGGGTTAGGGAAGTGGTTAGACTTGTGAGGACGTTTCCCCCTTCCCTGTTTATACAGACGGGGGTGGGGGAAGAAGGATTCCCTTCCTACATAATCGAAGTGGACACCTTCCTGCTTTCCTTTTAAAGTAGTGGAGACCCCCTTTTTCCCTCCTCTACTTATGTACAGGAGTGGGGGCAAAAGATTCCCTTCCTTAATGATGTGATGGGTTCAGGTTAAAAGAATGGGGTCGTGGAATCAAGAGGACCTCTAATCCCTTATTTATGTAGTGGGTGAGGGGAGGATTCTATTTTTCCAGTTTTAAGCAAGGGTGAGGGGGGGGGGGGGAAGGCACCAACTTAACGTAGTGGGGCATAGGGTATGATGAATCTACTTCCCTTTCCTCAATTCCTGGTGGGGTCAAGTGCCCCATCTTTTGGGGCAGAATCTCCCACACCACCTTTCCACGTGTATGTACACAGGTAGGGAGCTGAGAGAGAGAGAGAGAGAGAGAGAGAGAGAGAGAGAGAGAGAGTTGGTGACACAAGACGCCATGACGAAACGCCCATTGAAATATCAAAACAAAAGAGGACCAAAGAAACAGGGGAAAGGACATTATGTAAACAATGCGGGAGTGTTGTTTGCGGACAAAAAAAAGCTACAAGGTTCACCACCGTCGCTTTATTTATAAGGCTCGTTCGCTATACTCAATGGAGAAACAAAAAAAAAAATAATACGCCCCCCGTCTTGGCTTTTTATGAACGGGGATGGGGCTTGGTGTGCGTTTAGGTGCATACGTCCTTTCTCTCTCTCTCTCTCTCTCTCTCTCTCTCTGGAAGTTTGTGTGGAGGGGAAAGATGTGCTTTCTATGAGCAAAAGACTTCTTTGCAAACGGTAGGTGTGTGTGTGTTTGTATGCGTAGTTTACTCTTATAAGAAACAACTCTCTCTCTCTCTCTCTCTCTCTCTCTCTCTCTCTCTCAGCACCGAATCCAACAGCACACAAACTAGATTCCCACCGGGGCAAAACCAACGTTTGTTCGCCAAGTGAAACGTTGCTGCTCCAGATCCAAATGTCACATCGTGGAATCTCAGCCACGTTGATTTTTTACGTTTTTCGGCTTCCGAAGTGACACCAGATTCGAGGACCGTCCCTGATGCACGTGGGATATGTACTACGATTGAATACTCGCGCAGGCACATATACAAAATTATTATTATTATTATTATTATTATCATTATTATTATTATTATTATTTCCACCTGACTTCCTCTGACTTCTTCCTAATGGACACCTTAATATTCTTTGGAAGATTGAATTTCAAGTCGTTGGCCCCTTTGGTGGGCTTGTTCCATATGAATAGATTTCATCTACGGAATAATAATAATAATAATAATAATAATAATAATAATAATAATAATAATAATAATAATAATAATATTCTTGAAAACTTGAATTCGAAGTCAATGGTCCCTTTGGTGGGCTTATTCCATATGAATAGGTTTCATCTTCTGAATAATATAATAATAATAATAATAATAATAATAATCAATAATAATAATAATAATAATAATAATAATATAGGGGCCACCGACTTTAAATTCGAACTTCCAAAGAACATTAAGGTGCTTATTAGGAAAAAGTAACAAAAGGTAAGAAGGATATATAGAAAATACAGAAAAAAAGGAGATCAATCCTTAGAATAAATACATAATTTAACAAGCCAATAATGAATAGTATAAAAATGTACATAAATGATAAAAAATGAAAAAGCCAAGCAACTGGGTTGCTCTCATGAGGTCCTTACTAATTCAATTTACAAAGCAACGTTATATCTTATGTTGGATTCGGTACTGAGAGAGAGAGAGAGAGAGAGAGAGAGAGAGAGAGAGAGTGTCCTAAAACAAACACTTCACACACAATCCTGACACACAAACATCATCACCAACACCTAGAAGAAAAAAAACTATCATTTCTAATTCTTTCAAATCCTTCATTCTCTCTCTCTCTCTCTCTCTCTCTCTCTCTCTCTCTCTCTCTCTCTCTCTCTCTCTCTCACCCGCATCCATCCACCTACTACCAGCATCCGAGGAGGAACAGCCAAGCCACTTCCTGCGTGTTATACATCATCCGTACTTTATGGGCCATAACAGCCACCCGGGATACACTGGAATTT
>NC_087222.1:31156833-31174333 GCF_015104395.2 Macrobrachium nipponense
GCATGCGTGCATGCCAATGCCCAGTCCACGCCGGCGGTGCCCCCGGGGGACGGACATTCCTGCCCCATCGTGCCCAGGGAGTGGAATCTATTCTCCCCTGCATTTCCTCGACTTGGCTGGGGTACGTGGGGGTATATACTACTACATGCCCAGTCAGTCGCTCCTCCTCCTACAGGGTATCTTGTTCATTGGGCGCAATTGCTTCCTCTCCTATGGACATTGTACTCAAATTCGCCTATGTACAATTTTGTCTATCTTGTTTACTGAGCGGAATCGTCCTCCTTTCCTAAGTACATTGCACTCCATTCATAGATTGCACAAATTCGTCTATGTACACTTCTTTCTATAGGCAAGGCATCCTTGTACAACTTTTGTACACATAACTCTTGTCTATGTACACTTTGATTTACTTGGTGGTAACAGCTATGTACATCTAAGTTTTTGTTTATTGAACGCAATCTCCTCCATCCCTATGTACATCTTTTATCAGTCATAGATGGCACAAATTCCTCTATGTACACTTTCTCCTCCATCCCTATGTACACTTCACTCTAAAGGCAAGTCGTTTATTTACACCTTAATCTATGTACACTTGTCTTTATTACCACAACCTTGCTACTTGGTGGTAATAGCTATGTACATACTTTATCATAGTAACTTCGTCTACGTATATCTTACTCTAGTCCTAAGTAAAACATCGTCTATGCATTACACAGATGTGTCATCTATGTAACCAGTTCTATATTCACATTTCAACATCTATGTACACTGGCAGCTTTATCCATAGATACTTTCCTCTATAAATAAATGATTCTCTATTCATAGTGTCTCGTCTATGTACAAAGGTAACTCGTCTATGTTTCTCTTTTCATAAAATAAAAACAAGATTTAAATAACATAAGATTTTAACCTGAGAATGAATAGATAATTCAAGTAATTTTTAAAAAGAGAGAGAGAGAGAGAGAGAGAGAGAGAGAGAGAGAGAGAGAGAGAGAGAGAGAGAGAGAGATTAATATGGCAACTACAAAAACTTACAGCAAATTCAGTGACTACGAGATAGGAAGTGAAAAATACCCTAGCCGTGAACACCTCGCCAATTAACTGGCCAATACCCTCCTACCCACTCAGCTCCGTATACCCCTCTGCCCCAATACCCCTAACAACCCTGAACTATCCTTCACAACCGTTAGCGCACTGATGCCCGATATGTACTCGCCTTCCTTATTAACAATGAAATGATGAGCAATGGTCATGCCCAGAGCGTGGGAAACTCTGCCTGGAGGCATACATACCCACCTACATACCCACATACCCACCTGCAACTAGTTGGGCATGACCTCGACTTTTTGCAGAATCTTAGCGTGGCAGGGACTTGGTATGGCCTAAATTTTCTTAATGGATCTTGGTGTGCCCCGGACTTTGGGCATTTTTCTAATCGTCTTGGTATGCCCTGGACTTTTTTAAAGGTTTTTAATATACCATGGATTGTTCTCAAAAGGGTCTTTGTATGCCCAGGATTTTCTTAAAAGGGTCTTTGTATGCCTCTGACACTGCGGGTTTTTCAAAGGATCTCGGGCATGCCCTAGACACTGTCGATTTTTGTAAGGACCTTCGGTATGCCCTGAAAACCGGTATGCCCTAAGCTTCTTAAAGCCATTTTGTACGACAGGGATTTTCTTCAAGGACCTTGTCATGCCCCTTCATTTTAAAAAGAACTTGGTATGCCCTTCATTTGAAAGGATCTTGGTATGCTCTGGGCACTGCAGATATCTCTAAGAGCTTTAGTATGCCCTGGACTTCTTTTTAGAGGGGTTTGGTATGCCCTGGATCCTGTGGATTTTTCAGAGACTTCAGTATGCCTTGGGTTACCTTAGGACTCACGCGTGTAGCATAATTTGCATAATTGTTATAGGTTTTATCACAAAAATATAATATACATACATGTATATGTGTGTGTATTTAAGAGAGAGAGAGAGAGAGAGAGAGAGAGAGAGAGAGAGAGAGAGAGAGAGAGAGAGAGAATGCTCAGGCACTCGCAAACTGCTTTCACTTTTGTTAATAAAAAAAAAATGACACACGGCACTTCATATATCTCTTTTGCAGCATCTCTGACGCAGACCAGAATGAGGCAAGAAAAGTTCAAAGGGAGTCTGCGTGAACGCATCGCACTTCCCAAAAGTCATACATATATTCGCGTTCACATTCGAGTTTCTTACATAAAAATTATTTTTACCCCATCAATATTAAAGCTCGCTCCCTCTCTCTCCCACGGGAAAAACCGCCGCGACTATCACCTCCATATTTATATGATATTTGCTTATTGGAGCAAGACCACTTGAGAGAGATTATTTCAACAACATCATCTTGCTCATCAGAAGCACGTCGACGTCATTCCAGCATGTAATACAGAGTATGTATCACTTGGCCACAAGGCATCTCGAATTATTTTTTAAGAAGAAAAAAAAGTCTATTTACTTGCGCAGCAGATATCATGAAACACTAATCAGTAGTTCTGTTAATAGAAGAATTAATATATATATATATATACATATATTATATATATATATATATATATATATATATATATGTGTATATTATAATAGCCCACTATCCTATAAACTTCGCGAATTCTTCTCGATTTTTTTGGACATGCTGTCGCTAGAAAGCCTTAAGATCCAAGCGCAAGATATATGAAGAAATTATGTATCTATTATATTATATAAAAAAATATCTATATCTATAATATATGAATGACACAATAAAGAAAACATACGTATATAGAAAGGTATAAAAGAAATCCTACCTAAGGTAAATATATATGCATAAATCCAGAAAATATATATATATTATATATATATATATATTATATATATATATATATTATATATATATATATATATAAAGAAAAGAAGAACAATTCGTGTCACTCGAAGTTGCCCAAAACCGCTACCCGAAAATAACCCAGCCGAAGGCGGGCAGAGGAGGGGCACGACGCCACCCGCCCTGGGGCACGGCTCATCCCTGACCTCCTCCGACGCGTGGAGCGTGCTCGGAGGAGGAGGAGGAGGAGGAGGAGGAGGCGCCCAAAAACGTGACTGGAAGCTGCAGTCTAGTTGGAAGGCGGTTTGTGACCACGGTCCGCGTGACCTGCCCGTGGATTTTTCGATCTCCTGAGTACCCTGTTGATGATGGGACGCGTGACCCAGGCTAAATGCCACTGATGCCTCTCTCTCTCTCTCTCTCTCACCTCCGAGAATCAGGGAGCTTCCTCGCAACACGACCTGTGGATCTGGCATGACGTAGAGAGTGTCAGCAGAAAAAAAATGCCCAGATGCCCAGATAACACGTTACAGGAAATGTAGTAGAGATTCCTCCAAAGGCTATCAATTACCTTACTACGATTGACGTCACGTTTTCCGTAATAACCGTGTTTTTTTTTTTTTTTAAATAGTCGTCAGGAGCGTTTTAACAAGAGCTAATACTGAAAGGCATAACAAAAGTTGATAGTAACCTACTTACATTTAAACGAAAACCAGACAAGAAATAATGGATGGAATCTAGAGCTGAAGAGATACAACACATCCCACTGTGGGACCTTCTTCACATACAAGATATGTGAATAAACTGCCACCAGAAGTTGTAAACAGCAACAGTGTGGAAGAGTTTACAAGAAAGCTACACAAAATCATTAGGAGGACACTGTGAATGCACAATAAAACCTGCTCCTACAGATAAGTGAGCACACGATGTCTCCTCTTAGGATGGACTAACAAGTCTTTGAGACATCCTAATCCTCGTAACTTGTAACTTAGCGTATCCTGTAACCGCGCTCTGAGAGCGGCAACATGGCGGACGCAAGGCGCCTATTCCTCCACCGACGAGCAGTCTTGAAAGTGAAAGGTCTGTGTTTCTTTTCCTTTCTTCTTCTACTTATTCTTCTTCTTCTTCTTCTAGTCCCTCACTTCTTCAAGGCATCCCTCCTCTTCCCCCTGACTGACACGGGCAACTGGTTTTATTCTATCCGGGGCAGAAATAAGCGAAGATACGTGCTGAATATCTCTATATCCATGGTTAGGTCCCTAAGCAATGCTGAGCCCTATCTATTTGTCTATCTTTAATCATATATATAGTGCTCTGAGAGAGAGAGAGAGAGAGAGAGAATGTGTACATAGACATACATATTTATGTATGTATAAATGAGCAGAACATAACTACTACCACAACTAGTCCGTAACAACACCATATACAGTAGGTCTATCATTATGATTATATTATAATAGTAAGTTTATTATTATTATTATTACTATTATCATTCATTCTCTCCTCCTCGTAGTTCCTCTCTGCCGGTCCCCTTCACCTGCGGGGATTTCGTGATAGCAAATCATGCATCTGCAAGCCCATTTTGGAGTTACTTTCATTACTCGATATTTCTCTCTCTCTCTCTCTCTCTCTCTCTCTCTCTCTCTCTCTCTAAGACTCATCCCATAAGAAGCCTCCAGCACGTTTTTGAAATAAAACAAGTAAACAGTCTTCAAGTTCTATCTATACTGAAAGGTTTCATATCTAGTCTATACATGACACGACAAGAATCTCTCTCTCTCTCTCTCTCTCTCTCTCTCTCTCTCTCTCTCTCTCTCTCTCTCTCTCTCTCTCTCTCCTGCAGTGAATGTAATGGAAATTTAGTTACTCGTGACAAGAAGCTCTTAGTTAAAATAATGCCAACTGATTCTTAACTCTTTGTGTGGATGTGTGGATGTGTGTATGTATGTGTATGTGTATGTGTATATATATATATATATATATATATATATATATATATCCACTTCCATTAAAGTGAGGTTACCTAAAGGCATTATCTTGACGACTTTCAGCATATGTTATTGCGATGAGGTAGCTAGACACTGAATAAAGCCAGCCACAGTCGTCCAACTACCAAGTACATGATCAAGAGCTTAGGTCAACCCCTTCTCAGAATCACCCTTGAGTTTAACACACCATCTAAATCTTTTGTCATCCCCTTGACTTTCTACCCCAAACACAGTTCCTCCCTGGACGAGTCTGTTGCGTACTCGCCAGTCATTCTGATAGCCCGAGTTCGCTCCCAGCTGCCGTCAGCGAGGAATCAGAGGAATGTATTTCTGGTGATTAGAAATTCATTTCTCAATATAATGTGGTTCGGATCCCACAATAAGCTGTGGGTCCAGTTGCTAAGTAACCAATTAATGCTTGGCCATGTAAATAAAAAATCTAATCATTCGGGTACCTGCCTTGGGGGGGGGGGGGGGGGGGGGCCCGGGTGGGGGGGGGGGGGGCGGAGGGGGGGGGGGGGGGCGAGAGCAAGAGGTAGGATGAAAACCCCATTATAACCCCCATCATCTGAAGGGTCACCACTATAACCCTGCAAGTTTCATGCCCATCGGACCAGCCGTTTGGCCGTGATTGAATGACAAACGGACGGACAGACAAAACGCCCATTATAGTAAGATAATTCTGTCAGCAATTGCATGGTTTAATCGTGCATCTGGAACTTCAGATGGTCAAGCAAAGATGCAATGCATCATTACCTTAATACTCTTCTTGCATTTTGATGCACTTTTATCTACTTATAATTTTTTTATTTATTTTTTCGTTTTTAATAACTGGTAGCTATTTTTGTATCTCACTTGACCTCCTCTTAATTCTTCCCAATGAACACCATTTCCTTTGGAAGCTCGAATTTCAAGTCAATGGCCATTTAGTGGGCTTGTTCCATATGAATAGGGTTCACCTTCTGATTGATAATAAATCATTTTTGTGACGTGTATGAAAAATTGTGCATTCTCTTGTATCTACCCTGTCCGTCTCTGTACATGGCCTTGAGATGGAATAGAAGATATTATCAACCCTTTTATTCTGTTTCTAAGCCAGTAAAATCAGAATAGGGTTCACCTGATTGATAATAAATAATTTTTGTGATGTGTATGAAAAATTTGTGCATTCTCTTGTATCTACCCTGTCCGTCTCTGTACATGGCCTTGAGATGGAATAGAAGATATTATCAACCCTTTTATTCACTGTTTCTAAGCCAGTACAAACAGAAAGGACCCGAGTGTCGAACCTTGCAGTACACCGCCTCCACTTCCAAATGTTCCCGTAGGCTGTTATGACGGCAGTGCTTGTTCCTTTAGTATACATTTCTGGACCCCATACCACAACACGAAACTTGATTACGGTTACCAGTCACCTATTACTTTTATGGGGGGGGGGGGGGGGGGGCCCCGGGGGCCTCTTATAAACACTGTGACATCTTCCACTCCGCAGAGCAGTCATCTCACCCACTTCGAACTACCTAACTGTAGGTGGTATAGAGATTTTTTAATTACAAACCGCCACCGTTAGGTGACGTTGTAATTGACCGTTGTTACAACTGTTATAATTATCTTTCTTCAATTTAATCGTGCTTTTTTCTTCACGTTACACTGCTTCGTGATTCTGCTGTTTATTAGGCGTCTCCAACCCCCCCTCCCCCGCCCCGCACCCCCACCCCCCCATTCCAGTCTGTTCTTTGTTAGAATGATAACTCAAGAAGCGCCCGTTTGAAATGGGTAATTGTTTCCAGATATATTTATTAAGTTCATCCACAAAATTGACAGGATCTACAACCTCTCTCTCTCTCTCTCTCTCTCTCTCTCTCTCTCTCTCTCTCTCTCTCTTCTCTCTCTGTGTTTTGTGGTAAATAAAAAACGACTGAACAGAACAGGGTATATTTTGGGGAGATACCTCTCATTGAGTGAGTGACTTAATATGATTTAAAGGGAGAATAAAACAGAATATAATATACAATATAGAATTCAGGCCAAAGGCCAAGCGCTGGCAGACCTACGAGGTCATTCAGCGCTAACAGTAAGAAGGTCTGAAAGGTGTCGCAGGAGGAAAACCTGATAGTTGTACTATGAAACAATCGTTAAGAAAGGGTGGAAAGTAAGATGGAAGATTGAGAATATGAACGGAAGTACAGTAAAAGGAATGAAAGAGGTTGCAGCTAGGGGCCTAAGGAAGGGATAATGCAAAGACCCTTAAGTAATACATACAGTGCACCGTATGAGGTGTACTGACGGCACTACCTCCATAGGGGGAAATTATTGGGAGATATTGATTCATAGCTGAATCGGTTTCCATGTCAATGGATTGATAATATTCAACAGGCGCAGTTCATTCATTCAAGATGAGGTTCAATTCATGCTTTTGCTTACTCGGGGAGTAAGCCTACAAACTTTTTTGTTGTTGTTGTTCTTGCTGCTTTGGTCTTGTTGTTGGGGGTGGAGGGGAGTAGGAAAGGTCTATGGAAGAACCTAAATTAGAATGAAAATGTAAAAAAAATAAATGGCGTGCTTGTTATTCAGTATATAACAATTGTTTCTAAATAAAATATAGCGTATTTAATTTTCGTCGGCGAGACGAAGCTCTATTTAACCGCAGATTTCAAGATCCGTCAAATTAGGAATATCATGTTTACAACTTATGCACGAGGGGAAAATCTGTGTAAGCTGACAGTCGGATCACGCCTTGTTTTGTTGCTGTACTTTTAGTGTCGCTAATGAGGTCTTGTCGTCACACTTTCAGTCTCTATGTAACAAGATGCCTATCTTCCTATCAATAATTGTCTCCCATATGCAAAAGAGGTTCCAGTTTGTAAATGCTGATACGCTACCCCTTGGCTATATATATATATATATATATATATATATATATATATATATATATATATATCAACCTCTCTTTGATTCAGTGTGAAATTGAGAATGTGAAATAAAACTATGAAAGTACTTGTCCCCAAAGTCCCAAGTTTCACTCATTTTGGGTAGGGGATATATGTACTATATATATATATATATATATATATATATATATATTATATATATATATATATATATGTTATATATATATATATATATAAAAGCTTCAAGTATCATTTTGATACACTATACTTTGGAAAGAAGATTTCACCCAAAGTGTATCACAAACAAGTGCTTATCAAATGAGCCTTGGTATTTTCAGGTATAAAAAGACACAAGTGTACAAGTGAATTTATATGTATATGTATATATATATATGTGTGTGTGTGTGTGCGTGTGTGTGTTTGTATTCTGTCTGTCGGTCTACCAACCGTCAAAAGAACAAAACAAAAAACGAAAAAAATATTACAAAAACTTTTTTTAAAAACTCAGGCTCGAACTCCCTCGCAAATAAATCTATGGTATACATTTTTATCCCTCTGAGCCCAAAACGCTCCTTTTGGACCCTTGATTATTTTTCGGATTTCATCCAGAAAATCCTCATCTGGGGGACCCAGATTTTTTCTGTGGATTTCCTTGTGTGTGTGTGTGTGTGTACTCAAGTCTTCTTCGCAATGCACAGAATAAAGTGTAAGAATATGAGATCGTCAGTTCTGGGGGATATATATATACGTTTTTTATGATAATGGCAGGTGGTCGTAATCTCTCTCTCTCTCTCTCTCTATACATACACACATCCATATAAATATAATATATATATATATATTATTATACATAAATGTATCTATGCAGAGAGAGAGAGAGAGAGAGAGAGAGAGAGAGAGAGAGAGAGAGAGAGAGAGAGAGAGAGAGAGAGAGAGAGGCGACTGCAGCAGCAGCAGCAGGACGTGACAACACATAAAATGACTTGTCAACATCAGTCATGAGAAGGGAGGCCCGAATTAATATTCAGAGAGGAAGGGTTTCTTAAGAGAGAGAGAGAGAGAGAGAGAGAGAGAGAGAGAGAGAGAGCGAGAGAGAGAGAGAGAGAAACTTGTAGTTAGCAATGACTCCGCTGTGTAGGGAGATTTATTTATCTATTTGTTTATTTATTTCATTAACTTCATCAATTCAGTTTATTTGATTTAATTAATTTATTTACTTATCTATTTATTTATTTAGATATTTAACTTATTTTATTTAATATATTTACTTTGTTCATTCAATTAATTATCTAATTAATCAATTATCTATTTATTTATCAATATATCTAATTTATTTTTATGTAATATATTTATTTTATTTACTTTATTTATTTGTTTATTTATTTAATAAAGTAATTCAATTTATTTATTTTACTTAATCACATTGAATATTTCTTTATCAATACGATTTATTTAATTTATTTTATGTAATATATTTTTTACTTATCTGTTTAATTATTTATTTATTTAAATAAATAAATAACTGATTAAATAATCCGTTTTGATTATCTTATCTATTCTATTATTTAATATATTCATTTATTACTTACCATTTTTTATTTATTAATTTATTTGCTTAATTATTTAATTTCTTTAGTTTTAATGGATTTGATACATTTATTCATTATTTTATAAATATATATATATATATATATATATATATATATATATATATATATATATATAAGTTATTTAATCTACTTTATTTATATTATTTATAAATTTATTAATGTACTTTAATTTGTTACTTAATTTATTTCATTTACCTATTTATTAATTTAAATTACTTATTTATTCTATTTAATGCAATTTACTTATTATTGATTAAATTCATTTAATTAATTTATGTACATTAATGATTTAATTACAGTAATTTCTCATATTATTTATTTCATTTAATTAATTTGTTATTAATTTAAGTTATTTTTCATAATTTTAATTTTATTTATTAATTTATTTAATTTTCAAATTAATCTAAATTAATTTAATTTATATTTTTTAATTAAAATTTAATTCTAATTAATTAATGAATTTATTTTGTTTACTAAATTTAATTATATATTTAAATACGTGGACCAAATCAAATATTGTCCGAGCAAAACTAATATGGAGATGGGAAATCAAATAAGGAACGCTGAAAATACATAATTATGGAGTTTGACTAACAAACTTATTGGGTGCAACTGAACGGAAGTGGAATAAAAAAAAAAAAACTATAAAAATAAGAGAAAAACAATCTATAAAAACTAAAACTGAGTAAATATGAACAAAACAAAAAAAAGCAAAACCGAGCCCCAAAAAAACCTTATAAAAACAAACTTATAAAAACTAAAATTGAGTAAAAAAAAAAACTATAAAAACTAAAGTTGAGTAAATAAACTTGTAAAAATTACAATAGAGAAAAAAAAAAAACTTATAAAACTAAAAATTGCGTAAAAAACTTATAAAAACTGACACTGAGTAAACAAAAAAAACTTATAAAAAACTAATATGGAATAAAATAAACACTATAAAAAACTTAAAAAACTTAAATCGAGTTTAAAAAGATATAAAAATAAGAGTAAAATAAATTATTATAGACGGCGATGAAAAAAAAAGACTAAACAGAAACTGTGGCCAAAAAAAAAAAAAAAAAAAAAAAAAAAAATAAATAATAATAGATGGGACAGAGAAAAAATAAGACAGCGAAGGATTATACGATATAAATAAAAGAAAACTAAGGGAAAAAATATAATATAGACGGCGATGAAAAAACACTAAAAAGCAAATATGGCCAAAAATAAATAAATAAATAAAAAAATAAAAAAAAACAAAGGCATTGTAAAGACTTATGCAGTCCAAATAAACATTGTTGACAAGAAAGCAACAGATGACACAGGAAAATAGATAAAGAAATAATAAAGACGCAAAAATAAAACAAAATAGTTTAACAAAAGAACCATCTGATAAATGACAAGAAACTGAAGCGGAGCCAAAAATGACGATTGAATAAAAACGGAGAGAAAGTAAAGTGAAAAGTAAAGTGAAAAATACAAAAAAAAGAAAAAATAAGAACGGAGTTGGTTACATTATGCAAATGTGATAATTTCCGGTTGTGGACGCGTCACTGTCTTTGGAAAAGAAAAAAAAAAAAAATAAAAAAAAAAAAAACAAAAAAAAAAAAAACCCAAGGACACTAGTGAGAAACCTTCGCCCCCCCCCCCCCCCCCCCCCCCCACCCCCCCCCCCCCCCCCCCCCCCCCACCAGGCTTCCCTCCGCAATAGGTCCACCACTGCTACTGGAGCTACTTCTCTGCAGTAGTCACCGCTGCGAGAGTGAAACAGCAGATAATAATAAAATATAATAATAATAATAATTATAATAATAATAATAATAATAATAAACAATAATAATAATAATAATACATAATAATAAAATTATTCTGATTATATATTATTATATTAATTATTATTATTATTAGTATTTTATTATTTATTTATTATTATTATTATTATTAGTATTATCTTATATTTCAGAAAGACCCAGGACACCTATGAAACCTTCGCCCCCCGCCCCCCCCCCCCCCCGCCCCCCACCTTCCGCCCCCCCCCCCCCACCCTAGCCTTCCCGCCCCCCACCCCCCCCCCACCCCCCCACCAGGCCTTCCCCCTCGCGCAAGATTAGGTCCACCTCCCTGCTAACTGGATCTACTTCTGCAGTAGTTCACCGCTGCGAGATGTTGGAAACCAGCAGCAATAATAATAATTAATAATAATAATAATAATAATAATAAATAACAATAATAATAATAATAATTAATAATAATAATAATTAATAATAATAACACTAATTAATAATAATAAGAAATAATTACTATTATTATTAATTGTTATTATTATTATTATTATTATTGTTATTAATTACGATGAAACCCACTCATAAGGAACAATGCTGCCCAAAGGATCCATTATTATTATTATTATTATTATTATTATTATTATTATTATTATTATTATTATTATTATTATTCAGAAGATGAGGCCTTATTTTTATGGAACAAGCCCTCAAGGGGCCATTATTATTATTATTATTATTATTATTATTATTATTATTATTATTATTACTATTATTCAGTAGATGAAACCTACTCACATGGAACAAGCCCACCACCAAAGGGGCCATTGACTGGAAATTGAAGCTTCCAAAGAATATGAAGGTTTTCATCAAGAAGAAGTAAGAGGAAGTAAAGGGAAATACAGAATGAAGAGATCCTAGACTCCTACCCACCTCCGAGGATACGGAGCTAGGACACGCCCTCCTCCTCCTCCTCCTCCTCCTCCTCCTCCTCCTTCCGAGACGCCCAGGAAGCAGATGGTGGGCGCCACAGGAAGAAGAAGGAGAAGGATTAACTCATTTGATACCAGCGTCGAAAGGCATCCTGTTTGGACCGTCCTAAAGGAGCGGTTTTCCTTATAATAATAATAATAATTATTATAATAATTACTTTAAGCGTCGTCATATGAAATTTTAATTGAGAGAGAGAGAGAGAGAGAGAGAGAGAGAGAGAGAGAGAGAGAGAGAGAGAGAGAGAGAGAGAGCTAAACAAAACAAAAAAAATCAAACATTCAACTCTTACTGGAATCTGTTATTCTATTTATAAACACAACTACTACGTACTTTCTCGCTCCATTGAGTTTACCAAGTGTCTCTCTCTCTCTCTCTCTCTCTCTCTCTCTCTCTCTCTCTCTCTCTCTCTCTTTACTTTCAGCCCTGAATGGTAAACAGTAAAAAATTCTTGACGGTGAAAGAAATATCGATAATTACGATGCTGATAAATACAGAGAGAGAGAGAGAGAGAGAGAGAGAGAGAGAGAGAGAGAGAGAGAGAGATTATCTCTCGGACATATTTCTTTTTTACGCATAATCACCCGAAAAAAAAAGCGAGGCTTCATTTTCGTTTAGCAAAATCAGAGACGAGCCATCTTGACTGCTATGCAAGACCTTACTATCTCCACCAATCATAATAATAATAAAAAAAAAAAAAAACATAAAAAAAACCATAATCACATAGCATCTTGTTCTGATACAGGTAACCGATCGCGAGAGGGAGAGTGAGGGAGTGAGGGAGGGAGGGAGGGAGGGAGGGGGGTGGGGCTTTATTCTTGGAAGCACGCGTGACTGGCACAGAACTTTTTACTGAGAATACAGGCGGATCGTGTAATGATTATTTTCATGACGCTTCGCCGATTCTATGAATGCGTAATTCTGAGAGAGAGAGAGAGAGAGAGAGAGAGAGAGAGAGAGGAGAGAGAGAGAGAGAGAGAGAGATTACAGTACGATAGTGCAACAGTTTTGAAAGCATTCCATAGCAAAGACAAAAATGTCACCCAAGCACTTCTATCATCTTAAGCAAAGAGACCAACGGCATAACTAGGAGGCCCCCTCCCAAATGTGCTACCAAAGGAGCCACCTGCGTAGAGTAATACTAATCCTTCAGCAGGTCTGCTTACGAACCTTCCAAAGAAATCTTCTAAAGCACTTCGAAAGGATCTTCCAGAGGGATACAACGGAGCCTCTCTGTGCTAACAAGAAGAATTTCAGGGAGAGCTGCCAAGGAGCTAACCCAAGACGGGTAAAGAAGAGTCTTCCATAGGGCTACTGAAGAGTTCTAGGCGGACAAGAAAAAGCCTTCCAGAGACTTACTGAGGAGCCTCTCCAAGGGCTAATTAGAAGCCTTCCAGAGGGGCAATGTGTAGCCTTCCAGAAGGCTATTGAAAAACCTTCTCGATGACTACTGAGGAACCTTCCAGGGGGCTACTGGAAGTCTTCCCGAGTGCTATTGAAGAACCTCTTAGAGGGCTACTGGAAGCTTTCCAAAGGCTATTGAGGAACCTTCCAGAAGGTTACTGGAAGCCTTCCAGAGGGTTATTGACGACCCTTCCGGAGGGCAATTGAAAAGCCTTCCAGAGACTATTGAGGAACCTTCCAGAAGGTTACTGGAAGCCTTCCAGAGGGTTATTGAAGAACCTTCCAGAGGGCAATTGAAAAGCCTTCCAGAGGCTATTGAGGAACCTTCCAGATGGAACTGGAGGGTTCCTTCCAGAGGCATTGAGGGAACCCATTCCAGAGGGCTATTGAGGAACCTTCCAGAGGGCTACTGGAAGTCTTCCAGAGAACTATTGAGGAACCTTCTAGAGGGTTAATGAGAAGCCTTCCAAACGGGTAACGAGGAGCCTTCTCGAGAATTCGAAGAGCCTTCCAGTGCGCTACTAAAGCCTTCAAGAGCTACATCTATGAACCTTCCAGTGACAAGCCATCCAGAGATACCAGGGAGCATTCCGGAAGCCATAAAGCCAAGCAAGAGGCACTAAGGAGTCTTCCAGCGTATTATGATGAAAGACCTTTCCAGAGTGCTATCAAGAACTCCCACTTTCCAGGACGGTGACACCGGTAGTTAAACTATTCCTCGTACACACAGTCTTCATTGACGACGCTGGAATGGCCATTTCCAGAGCCAGGACTCCGGAACGCATGGCCTACGTTGGGTACGAGAGAGAGAGAGAGAGAGAGAGAGAGAGAGAGAGAGAGAAATTCAAATACATACACAATGAAAGAACAGATGACAAGTTGAGGGGGCGTGGTTGGAAGGTAGGAACTTAATTCAACACCGACTTCAGCCAATCAGGATCTGCATCCCATTTCCTTTTAATGGTTTACCCTACAACTTACCACGAAGAGAGAGAGAGAGAGAGAGAGAGAGAGAGAGAGAGAGAGAGAGAGAGTCTGGGATTAAGAGAAGAAACGTTACGCGATTAAATAAGGTGAAGTCGGTAATGGTAAAGATATTGCAATTGTTGTCACAGTACCAGTACTATAGTTGAAAATGTCCATCAACAATAAAGATGAGAATAAAATACTCATGAAATAATGGTGAATAACTAAAATAATGACAGCAACACTAGTAATAATACGGGAAGCTATGATTTCATACTTTCTATCATCATCATTATTATTATTATTCAGAAGATAAAAACCCTTGTTTATAGAGAACAAGCCTAGAGGACCACTGATTTGAAATTCAAGCTTCAAACAAATAAAATGTTTGTATAAAGAAATTAAATCATAGGATATGCAGTAATATGGGGTCAGTAACTAGAAATTCAAAACAAACGATTAAAATAATAGATAAAAATATAAATAACTGAGGAAAATACATACTATTTCAAGTATTTGACATTTCAAACGAGAGAGGTTTCTGGCATCTTCAGTATATTGGCGGCAATATCTGAACCAAGAACCCAATAAATGAGTGATTTAATTCCAATTAATGACGCTGCAAATACCATGATTTGCGACGGTAAGAAAAGTGGCATGCTCCTGCAAGACCTGCATAACTTTGAGGAAAATAAGAACATTCACTCACTCACAAAATTGAGGGATTCATATCGACTAACTGGCATAAATTCCTGTGGCGAAGATGCCATCAGCCACCAGAGAGAGAGAGAGCGCTCTCGTGACGAGCCATCTTCACGGGCGAGTGTTTCTTGCAACCTCGCTTTGAGTGTCTTCGTAATGAATGCAAAAAAGAAGTCATGACGAGGCCGACCTTGGCACAGACACCTGCTAGCTGCTAGGGCGCCGAGGCAAATTATCTTATTACGAGCGAGTGGCTCTAATTGCGTGATCAATGCAAGTAATCTAATCATAACGCTCTGCCTACCTTGGCTTGAAAGCCCGGGCCAACTGGGGAGGATGTTTGGGCTCAAAGTTTGGCGCTTCAGTCGCAGTTTCGTACTCGCCTGCAATGTACGTACGTACGTACGTGTAATAATATTCTTTTAAAATAATCATCACATCACCGTGATTCACACAAATCATTCGAGCTACAATTGTCCTTTCATATCTAATTCACCCTACCTCGGAATTAATATAGTTTCATATATGTAAACCGAAGGGGAATTTTTTTTAAGTTGATGATAATTCCGTCCTCTCGTGGGTTCGAACCACCGCCCAGTGGACATAGAAGAAATCAGGACGTCAATGACGTTATCGATTCGGCTCATATATACTGGAAACATCAGGATTTCTTTCATATTTCTTTGAAGTTGGATCTTGAGGCTTTGTAGTGACAACCATATATTTGTGTATATACAAATATGCATAATCTAATCAGATGTATGCACAGCGGCGGGAATCAACTTATATGCCTCTCTTGAAAGAATGGATATATCAGCAGTCTAACCTCTGCATCAGACCCAAAAGGCACAGGTTCGAATCCTAACAGGGCAGATGCACTTATTAATAATTCCCTTTGGTTATAAGTTATCACCAAAATCGAGTTTGAAACTAAAAAAGGTATTTGTGTGGTTGATGACAACACTATCCCATATAGTACATTCATGAGAGAGAGAGAGAGAGAGAGAGAGAGAGAGAGAGAGCTTTCATTTGTGGGATTAAGATCCCCAACAAAGATAAGCCCTTCTTCCCTCGCGCCCGTCTCCCAGCGACCTAATCTGGGGGATTTCCCGGTTTCAGGAAAAACGCTGGCTAGGCGTGGGTCCTCCTTCCCCCTTCCCCTTCCCCTCCCCCTCTTTTCCTACCCACCAGCCTCAATTTTCGGAAATCTGGAACCACCGAGATCGCTGGATTGTGGTCGTTTGCATGCAGTGCTGTCTGCTTGTGTGTGCCTATTATCCTCAAACTATTCGTCTTGCTTTTTAATGCATTTTTATCCCTATTTTTCAAAATAGGGGAGATCTCTACTTCCTGCATTTCTCTTTATGTCCTCTTGCTTCCTCCTAAAGAATCTTAATATTCTTTGGAAGCTTGAATTTCAAGTCAGTGGTCCCTTTTGGTGGTGGGATTCTTCCATACGAATAGGTTTCATCTACTGAATAATAATAATAACACTTCTCTGTCGAAGTTCTCACACACAAACAATATTTCTGCCCTTCTCAAGTGGACCTTTCTCTCGTTACAGAAAGAGCCCTTTCTCTCACACATTCTCCGTTTGCTGGTTGACTGAGCTATCCCTATTCTCTCTCTCTCTCTCTCTCTCTCTCTCTCTCTCTCCACTCGAGGTAACTAGCTAGCGACCTCCGCAACCCTTCAATATCCTACCAGACAATCACCAATGCTCTTCAGAGACTGTAGTCTCCCCTTAAAAGAAAACGGAAGAGGTGAATCGAATATAGACAAAGGTTCATAAGGACATCTTGCGGCGAAATTGCCCTGCCTCAGAGCACTTCCGTGAGGGTCTATTGTCGATGAGAGAGAGAGAGAGAGAGAGAGAGAGAGAGAGAGAGAGAGAGAGAGAGAGAGAGAGTTTTCTTACTTCTCTGTCTCTAAATACATAGCTCCGATGCTCTATTGCCGACTGCAGGCATTAATTCATCACTCAGGTAAACAGATGTACAGTGGGTTTACCATACTGGCTTTAGCTTTAGGGGAGCGTGAACATTAAGAGGTTTTGAATCCCACAGTCCTTGGGAGGATGATATAGAATTTAGGCATAAGGCCAAAGCACTGGGACCCATGAGGTCATTCAGCGCTGAAAAGGATTCTGACCATTCAAAAGTTTTGGAAGTATTAAAAGGCCAAAGCGCCTGGCAGTTGCACTATGATCAATTGGAAGGAGATGGTGGAAAATAAAATAATGGAAAAAAGGAATATGAAAGGAGGTACATTTCCTTTGCCAGCGAGGCGATAACTTACACAACTAAACCACAAGACAAGGAGAGAGAGAGCGTGAAGACGATCATCCCTATTAATACCAGAATTAC
>NC_087222.1:31179333-31184333 GCF_015104395.2 Macrobrachium nipponense
TATTATTATTATTACTATTATTATCACTATTATTATTATTACCTACGACATCAAGATATATGGCATCGTGGAACCATATAAATAAATCATGCTCTCTCTCTCTCTCTCTCTCTCTCTCTCTCTCACCTAGCAACAAACGCCGAGAGAGAGAGAGAGAGAGAGAGAGAGAATAGCGTTCCAGGTGGCAACAGATATTTATTTATTCTAATGCACAAAACGCCGACAAGGGTTGGCGACAGGCGCCATACAAGGCGGGTATTCACGCCTCGTCTCATTTACATCGAAGGGAATATTCGACGCGTTGGTCAGTTGACAGAAATAAGGATGAACTCCGCTGGCGCGCGAGAGAGAGAGAGAGAGAGAGAGAGAGAGAGAGAGAGAGAGAGAGAGACCTTACAGCTCGTTCGGGTTGCCCCAGGTCCCTCAGCGTGAGGCGCCTCCTCTCATATCTACCAGAGAATTGCTAATGCATCTTCCGGTATATTTTTGCATCTTCCAATCTTGGATGGTCTGGGATGCAGTTTAGATATTTGTCGAGCTTATACTTAAACACATCTGCGCTCACTCCTGATATATTCCTCAGATGAGCTGGCAACGCATTGAATAGACGCTGCATTGTCGATGCTGGATTGATGTCCTGTGTGCTTTCCTTAATTTTCCTGGTATAATTTTGGGCACTATTAATCTACCTGTGGTTGCTCTTTCCGATATTGTCAGCTCCACGATGTTTTCGGCAATTCCTTCTAACTGTTTCCATGCCTGTATTATCATGTAGCGTTCTCTTCTCCTTTCTAGACTATATAATTTTAAAAATTGCAGTCTTTCTCAGTAGTCAAGATCCTTAACTTCTTCTATTCTAGCTGTAAAAGACCTTTGTACACTCTCTATCCTTTTGGTAGTGTGGGTACCATATCATATTGCAATATTCAATTGGACTACGTACATAGGTTTTTATAAAGCATAATCATGTGTTCGGCTTTTCTTGTTTTGAAGTGTCGTAACAACATTCCCATTTTTGCTTTGCATTTTGCCAATAGTATTGCTATTTGATCATAGAGAGAGAGAGAGAGAGAGAGAGAGAGAGAGATTTTCAAATTAATCTTGCCTTATGTTAGTATTATCTTCTTTCTCTCTCTCTCTCTCTCTCTCTCTCTCTCTCTCTCTAGACAACCGGATCCGGGAAGAATGTCTGAGTACCATCTGCCCAACCTGAGCACGTGGTACCCTGACAAGGTTGCCCACCTTGGGCATTCCTTCTTCCTGGGCTTTCTCTTCTCTCTCTCTCTCTCTCTCTCTCTCTCGTGTCCTGTGTAGGTATAATCAATGGTGCAGTGACTCTTATGTAAGATTTAACCTATAAAATGTACATGAAAGTGGATATTTATGTATGCATGTGTATGTATGTATGATAATTTATTTATATACATACATATATATAATATTTATTATATATTATTATATATATATATAATAAATATATATATATAATATATATATATTATATATATTAAAAATAGTTAAAAAGATTAAAATAAAACCATCACGAAAAGTAAATATCTATATTTGGATTAATCTCGGTCAGTAGACATTACGTCAATCTCCATTAAGCATAACCTTCCTGCGTGTAATCCTCGTTCACTAAACGAGAAAGTAAGACAGCTATGTATCAAGATAGGATGACGAGAACATGGTTCCGGCAAGACTCATGATGATAAGGAAGATAGAATTCAAAAGATAATGATGGAGACAGCCAAGACTAGGAAATGAAGGAACAAGATAAAATCACAACAAGACAGAGAGAGGACGAGAAAGATAAAGATAGAGGTAAAAGCCAGAATAATTCTAGATGCTAACAAAAGACAAAATTCAAGATACAGATAGTTTAAGATAAAGAATAAGATACAGAACAAAGCCAGAAAAATCTTGAGGATAAGAGCGACAAAATTCAAGATGAAGTTATATTAAGATAAAGGCTGGAGATAGAGGCAAAAGTCCTAAAATTCTGACGCTAAAAAGGACGAACTTCAAGATCAAGATATATCAAGATAAAGATGAAGATAGTGGCTTTAAAATCCCTTACAATCTGGGAGGTCGAAGAGGTAGGTACCTTTAGCTAAAAGTGACAAAATTCACGACAAAGAAATATCAAGATAAAATATAGAGGCAAAATCCCTTCAAATCTGGAAAGACAAATACGCAAGTACCTTTAGAAAAAAAAAAGGACAAACTTCAAGATCAAGATATATTAAGACTAAGATGAAGATAGAAAGGCAAAACCGCCACAAAAATCTGGAAAGAAAACGACTTAGGAACGTATACATAAACAAGATAGCATTTCAAGCTAAAGATATTTATTAAGACAAAGATGGAAGGAAGACCCAGAAACCAGCTATGACGCGAATATGATGACAGGAAATGAAGAGGACAGGTGGAGAGCGGTAACCTGAATGAAGTCTTTCGGAGTCTAAAGAGACTTTGGGATGGGAAGGCGGGGGGGGGGGGGGGGTGTACGGTAAGGTCCACTGATTGAGGGGGCAGCGGGGGTGGTGGTGGGTGGGGGGGGGGGGGGGGAGGGGGAGGCTATTGAAGATTCCCCGGGCGGAAAGGCGACAACACTTCACAGAAAAAAAAAAAAAAAAAAAAAAAAAAAAAAAAAAAAGTTAGTTCCTTTCACAAAAGGGGGAGTGTAATGTCCGCGGAGTGTTTTGAATACCACAAACAACCCCACCCGCGGGGATTGGGGGCCGCATTCAGCCGTAAAATGCCAATTAAGAGATGATCTACTCGCAATGCTCCGGCCCGGAAGTATTT
The DNA here is from genome assembly GCF_015104395.2 of Macrobrachium nipponense. Taxonomy (NCBI): domain Eukaryota; kingdom Metazoa; phylum Arthropoda; class Malacostraca; order Decapoda; family Palaemonidae; genus Macrobrachium; species Macrobrachium nipponense. The sequence continues at coordinate 31,182,145 of NC_087222.1, forward strand.
AGGGACTTTTAAAAAAAGTGTTTAGGGATAAAGAAAGTTTAGGTACAAAAAAAAAGTGTTCAGGGGCGTTAAAAAAAAAGTTTACGGACTTTTTTTTTTTTTAAAAGGTGTTTACGTACTTTAAATAAAAAAAGTGATTAGGGACTTTTCAAAGTTTTTAGGGACTTTTCAAAGAAGTGGTTAAGGACTTTAAAAAAAAAAGTGTAGAGAGACTAAAAAAAATGTAAAAGGACGTTTAAAAAAAGTATTTAAGGGACATTTAAAATAAGTGTTTAGGACGTATATTTAAGGGACATTTAAAATAAGTGTTTAGGGATGTATTAAAAATGGAGTTTAGGTACTTTAAAAAAAAGTGTTTGGGGATGTTTTGAAGTGCTTAGGGACATTCGCAATCCTCACTGACTTTGTAAAGTGTTTAGGGCTATTTTGAAGTGTTTAGAGAGTTAGTTTCTACCTTCGTGGTTTTCTGAACAGGGAGATTTAAAATACATATTAGTCTTTACCAAGGCGTGATCCGACCTGCGGCTTACTCAGGACACACAGAAGATTTTTCCCACATGCATAAGTTGCAAACATTATATCCCTAACTCTTAACGTAAATTAAAACATGCTAAAATCTACGGTCAAATAGTGTTGTTTCACCAACGAAATTAAAATGAATACGCCATACTTCATTAGAAATAAATTATTGTTCTGTACCGCTTAACATTCACATTATTCATTTTTTTACATTTTCATTCTAATGAATAAAGCATAAATACCCTATCCTAAAATTCCAGTATCTTTAACCCAACAAGAACAACAACAGCAACAAAATAGTATGTAGGCTTACTCCCAGAGAAAGCAAAAAATGAACTCATCGGGTGGGTTACGTGATGTCGTAAACAAACGTTTATCACACCTCAAGATAGGTTTAAACCCGTCATCTAAACTGATGCTATAAATTTAACATTCTTCATAAATTTTGTAAATTCCACCCCCCGCCCCCGCCCCGTCACTCTCTCTTCATCTAATACTATATTTATAAAAACTGCCTCATGTTAGGAATCGCAGTTGGCTTATACATTTAAACAACATAAACTGTAATAATTTTCCCATAAATAATAATAATAATAATAATAATAATAATAATAATAATAATAATAATAAATAATAATAATAAACCTTTTCTAGGCAGGAAAATTGAAAGTGACTCCTCTTCAAAATCACTATGCGGAAAACTGTTGAGAGAGAGAGAGAGAGAGAGAGAGAGAGAGAGAGAGAGAGAGAGAGAGAGGCGAAACAGGAAGAGGCTTGTCTGCTCCATCCGGCCAATTCACAAAATTATTCACGGATGCATACAAGATTTCGTCCCTTCACGCCTAAAGGACTTCAAAACACCACATAGTTCCCGTGGGAGAGATTTGCATATCATAATAATAATAATAATAATAATAATAATAATAATAATAATAATAATAAAAAATTAACGCAGCTGATGCAGCAATTACTTCCAATAAAACTTGTTTAAAAGAGGTTTTACTTCCAGCATACAATAATAATAATAATAATAATAATAATAATAATAATAATAATAATAATAATAATTTCGTCTAAAAGTTATATGAATTAATAAGTATGTACAGAATGGCCTTGCAAAAAATAATAATAGTTACATTATTAATAATTAAATGCAAAGTAATCTAATAAGGATTTTTCATCCCATTGTATTATTATTATTATTATTATTATTATTATTATTATTATTATTAAAATAAGAAAATACAAATATTAAGAAACCTATAAAAAATAGTAAAAAAAAAACTAAATTTTCAAAAAACAGGAGAAAAAACATCTTTCTGAAAACATATCCTGTTTTCAAAATAAAAAATATATAGAAAATGAGAGAATGAGAAATTCTTCTCTATTTGTGATAAAACTAAAAAAAAAAGGAAAAAAAAAAGAAAAAAAAAAAAAAACGAACCGAAACTTCGATTTTGGACGAATAAAAGGAAATAAGATCTGACAAAAAAGTTAAATAACAACAGTAGTAGAAAATGAGACAATTATTTTTTTTAAGTTAATGAGACAAATCCTAAACGAAACATCGATTTTGGCCACAACAGAAAATCACAATTTGCACAAACACATTCGTCAGTAGTAACCAAACTTAATTTGAATGGAACAAGATGAACAAATGGCCTGTTTTT
>NC_087222.1:31189333-31199333 GCF_015104395.2 Macrobrachium nipponense
GACTGCAGGCGCTATCTAAACATTGGTGACGGTCTAACAATTCCTTGTTAAACAGAAATACACCGCTGGCACTTTCTCCTTTTAACAAACTCTCTCTCTCTCTTTCTCTCGATAAATCTTAATATCTTCCAGTCGCAAAAGTCTCTCATTCTATAATCGAAAACTCTAAGTTTGAGAGAGAGAGAGAGAGAGAGAGAGAGAGAGAGAGAGAGAGAGAGAGAGAGAGAGAGAGCTTTCTCCTCAATTCGTTCGAGTTTTCGTCAGAACGTCCAGGCAAAAATGTTTCTGAAGTTTCTCTGATTGATTGAGATGGATCGAAGGCTCGAAACATGAAATGGGAAAGAAATAATAAAGTGTAAGAGAGAGAGAGAGAGAGAGAGAGAGAGAGAGAGAGAGAGAGAGAGAGAGAGAGAGAATTCTGGCCAGGATCCGATGTCGATAACATACATACACACACACTTATGACCACACGTATGTATGTGTATAACTGAATCACGAAGATTTGGAACGTGAAGAATATATAGATAAAGGCAAAATCCACGAAGGAAAGTGAAACGGTGGAGTCACTGCTACGAGGCCTTTCAATGTCTCGTCCTTTATTGCGAGGCCTTTTGACTTTTCGTCCTTTATTGCGAGGCCTTTTGACTTTTCGTCCTTTATTGCGAGGCCTTTCGACTTCTCGTCCTTTGCTAAGTCGAAAGGCCTCACAGCGATTACCCGCAATGGTTTCACTTTCCTTCGTGGATTTTGCCTTTATGTACGTATGTATACAAGTTTGTGACTGCATTTGCTTCTACTGGCCTACCGCTAACCAGTCGACCCCACTGGGGATGGGTATACCAGCGTCGGCTGGGACTAGGAGACGGGCATGAGTCCAGCAACCTCACCCCTACAATCCAGAACCCAGCATTTTACACCCATGTCTTCCATGACAGGTAAGTTGTTGAGTGATCTCTTGTTGCTTTTTTATATATTGTATTTTAATATAGATCTTTCTCATTCACAATTGATCCCTGATCCAATTCATCTGCAGTAAATGTTTAGCCTTTCTGCCGAACTTCTCCAGAGTTGCTTTCATCCTCACACACTTCGACTGTGGAAGAGCCTCCCTGCAGAGGATATCCAGCAATTGGAACTTCTTCAGAAGGTCAAGCGAAGATGCAATGAATTACTACCTTAATAATATTCTCCTTGCATTTTAATACATTTCTATCTATTTATCATTCTATTTTTCCTTTTTTTAATTAGTGAGATTTCCTCTTTCTGCATTTCCCTTTACCAGAACCCACTTCTTCCTAATGAACACCATAATATTCTTTGGAAGCTTCAAGAATTTCAAGTCAATGGCCCCTTCTGTGGTGGGCTTGTTCCATATGAATAGGGTTCATCTTCTGAATAATAATAATAATAATAATAATAAAATCTAATAATAATAATAATAATAATAATTTGATTGACAAAGTCAAGAGAGATTATCACACATTGATGTGGCAATACCATGGGACACCAGAGTTGAAGAGAAAGAGAGGGAAAAATGGATAAGTATCAAGATCTGAAAATAGAAATAAGAAGGATATGGGATATGCCAGTAGAAATCGTACCCATAATCATAGGGACACTTATAGGAGGCACGATCCCAAGATCCCTGAAAAGGAATCTAGAAAAACTAGAGGCTGAAGTAGCTCCAGGACTCCTGCAGAAGAGTGTGATCCTAGAAACGGCGAACATAGTAAGAAAAGTGATGGACTCCTGAGGAGGCAGGATGCAACCCGGAACCCCACACTATAAATACCACCCAGTCGAATTGGAGGATTGTAATAGAGCAAAAAAAAAAAAAAAAAAAAAAAGTATTAACAAAAGAATGAATGAGAGAATATTCATTATTGACAAGACACGATAACAATGCAGGATAGTAGAGACACATATGACGTGTGAGACCAAGGGAAACCTGGATAATTAGGTGATGGTGAGTGGTTAATTTGAAGGCTCTTGTGCCTAAATAGATGTCCATAGGAAACTACTTAGTTTTCTTGTTCTTGTTGGGTGGGGCAGGAAAGGTCTATGGAAAAGCCTAAAAAGATCTGACAGAGGTGTTTCGCGTTGAGTTAAAGATACAGGAATTTTACGATGGGATATTTATGATTTATTTACTAGAATGAAAATGTCAAAAATAAATAATGTGCTTGTTAATCAGTACAGAACCATTATTTCTATTGAAATATGACGTATTCATTTCAATTTTCGTTGGTGAAACGAGGCTCTATTTGACCGTAGACTTTAGCACGTTTTAATTTACGCTGAAAGTTGGGATTATAACGCCTAATAATTATGCATGAGGGGAAAACCTTGCACATGTCTGGAGTAAGCTGGAGGTCGGGTCACGACTTCTTTGTCCAAAGTTGAAATATGCTTTGTAAATTCACAATTTTAGGTATATTTATGAGTCAAGCCAATAGTATTTGCGTATGAGTTGGTCATTACCTCATGTAATTATTAGTAATACTAATAATCATATTACCTCGCGGTCAAGTGGTAATGATACACTTCTCCTCAGTGAAAGGACTAAAAAAGTAATGTCAATTATACTTACATGTAATGTAAGTAATAACTATAATCTTGGCCTGTTGCTAGCACAAAATACAAGGATCTCTCAAACCTTCGGGAACTTACCGGGAAGCCTTTGAAGCAAATGAATGAAATAGATGCAGATATTCTCCTGGAAGCTACACAGTACGATACTTCGCTGCTACATTCCGTAGGGCTAACGCCGTCCAAAAAAAATAAAAATAAAAAAGCACGCCATAACTAATCTGAATGTCATGTTTATTAATCACATTTGAATAAGTCTACGCATATTAGACTCCCTCCGGTGGCGTATGTTAATTTCTCGGGTTAAGCTGCCGTAGTCTTTGCATATTAATTACGGTTTTACTCATTAGCGAGTGTTTGTTCCTATGGGTGGCATGCGTCACTCGTGGCCTCCCTCATACATTTATTGAAACAGTTTTCGCGGTGCGGAAGTCCGGAAGGCTTAGTGCTCGATTTTATGTTTAGGTTATGAGGCAAGATTGGACATTTTTTTTTGTTATTGTTATTATTATTATTATTATTATTATTATTATTATTATTCTTGGAGTTTATGTTTAGGCTATGAGGTAAGATTGGACACTTTTGATGCTATTAATATTATCATTATTATTATTACTATTATCATTATTATTAGATTTTATGTTTAGGTTATGAGGCAAGATTGGACATTTTTTATGTTATTATTATTATTATTAGATTTTATGTTTAGGCAATGAGGCAGTATTTGACACTTTTGATGCTATTATTATTATTATTATTATTATTATTATATTATTATAATGGAGGATGTTATTCGTTTCAAAAGGACTTCGTGATAAACTTGATAGTATTATTAGTGACGATAGAAGACGGAACAACAAATCTATTACTAACGCTATCGGTGATGAATGAAAATATAAAAATGCCTCTCTCTCTCTCCAATGCCTCAATAATGGCGAAGGCGCTCGGCACGGATTTCTGACTATCATTTTCCTGTCTCATTCGCATACATAGACGTATGCGCATCCCTCACCCCCCATCAGTTCCTAGGACCAGCCAGGTATACACCTCCAAAATTGCGTGCCAAGGTAGGTGGGCAGGGTCATCCTCCGAAATTGCCGCGCTGTTTCCGCGAATAATTCGTGCGTCCCGTCGCAGCCACGTCGTTATTCCCAGAGGACTCCCCGTCCTGTGGCGTTCCCCGAGAGAGAGAGAGAGAGAGAGAGAGAGAGAGAGAGAGAGAGAGAGAGAGAGAGAGAGAGTCTCTTCGCTGTAACTTGTTCATGGGAGGATCTATCTTCCGTGACGTCATATCAGATGGACATTCTGTGACGTTATTGAATTCAATGAAAATGCCCTCAACTGAATTCAGTGAAATGCCCAAATTGAATTCAGTGAAATACCCAAGTTGAATTCAGGGAAATGCCCCCCGCTGAATTCAATGAAATGCCATAATTCAATTCAATGAAATGCCATAATTGGATTCAGTGAAATGCCCCCAAGTTGAATACACCAAAATGCCCCATTGAATCAAACAAAATTCCCCCATGGTATTCGCTATAATCCCAAACTGAAGCGACTGGAACCGCAGGAATGACTGATGTAAATATAGGAATGGCTCACTGAATTTTCAGGAATACCCCATTTAAAGAGTAAAAAAAAAACATTATATCTATATCCTCCTGTATATATATATATATATATATATATATATATATATATATATATATATATGTGTGTGTATATTGATAAACACAGACTTTCATTTGTTTTCCTAAGTAGAAGCAATTGAAGAGGATTCAGTTTTTCTTCTAAATCGTTAATTTATTTTTTTGTTTTTTTGTAATGCTCTACTGGCATTTTTGTCGTAATATATAACAAGGCATGTTCCGACCTCCAGCGTAGTTTCACCAACAACAACAACGGCAAGTAAACAAACAACAAGAACAACAGCAACAACGCAGCAGTTTGTAGGCTTACTCCCCGAGTAAGCGAAAATGAAGATATGATTTTCCTTTTCACATTAAACTGAAATTGGACATATAAATTTCCTTGAAATTAATCAGTAAATTTCCTTGAAAATAACCAGTAAAATTCCTTAAAATTAACCAGTAAATTTTCTTGAAATTGACCAGTGAATTTCCTTGATATTAACCAGAAGACTTCCTTAAAATTAACCAGTAAATTTCCTTGAAATTAACCAGTAAATTTCCTTCAAATTAACTAGTAAATTTCCTTCAAATTAACTAGTAAATTTCCTTCAAATTAACCAGTAAATTTCCTTGAAATGAACTAGAAAATTTCCTTTCAAATTAACCACCAAACTATCCACAAAATTAACCAGCTAAACTTCCTTGAAAATAACGAACCTAATTCCCCTGACAATTAACCAGTTAAATCTCCTCGTTATTAACCAGCTAAATATCCCTCAAACCAGCTAAATTTACTTATAATTAACCAGCTAAATATCCCTCAAACCAGCTAAACTTACTTATAATTAACCAGCTAAATTTACTCATAATTAGCCAGCTAAATATCCCTCAAACCAGCTCATTTTACTTATAATTAATCAGCTATCCCTGAAACCAGCTAAACCTCGTCTACATTTGACCAGCTTTAAGGTTACAAATAGGACGTGTCACAAAATAAATAAATAAATAAATAAATGAAGCGTGATAAGCCTCCCGCTCAAATCGTACGTCTGGCTACGCGGCACGAGTCACTTGGCGTCTAACCACATCGCCGAGGTCCAACCTCACCCATTTACTACAATTTCTCAATGGCCACAACTTGTATCATCGGGTTTTTATTTTTTTTAAGCCCGTAAGCAAACACGTCACGGAATTCATACATTAACGTCCGCAAACGTCATGTAATAATGACCGCAAAGTGGTGGGTTGTCCCGGAGGAGCCAATACGCATCGAATTTGGCAATCATTTAAGCGCTATGCGTCAGGTTTCTTTCTCTGTGACGTACAGTACTGTGCAAAGCAATGCTGTAACACTGATGCTGTTTACCTACGAAGCATTTTGTTGTCGCTTACTCGGGGAGTAAGCCTACGAAGTGCTTTGTTGTTCTTGTTGTTGTTGTTATTGTTGGGGGGTAGGAAAGCCTAAAAAGGTCCAAAAAGGTCTGAAAAAGTCTAAAATGGTCTGAAAAGCCATCTTTTTTAAAAAATTTAAAAAAGGTCTTTAAAATCGGCCCAAAAGGAAGGTTCTGAAAAAAGGTCTAAAAAGGTCCACAAAGGTCCAATAAGGTCTGAAAAAGTCTAAAAGCTCTAAAAAGGTCCAAAAAGGTCTGAAAAAGTCCAAAAAGGTCTAAATAGGTTCAAAAATGTCCGAAAAAGATCTAAAATGGTCTGAAAAAGACCTAAAGAGATCTAAAAGACCTAAAAAGGTCTGAAAAGCCTAAAAAGGTCTTAAAAGGCCTAAAAATTTCTTAATAGGCCTAAACGGTCTGGGAAAAGCCTAAAGAGGTCTGAGAAAGCCTAAAAGGATCAGAAACAGCCTATAAAGGTCTGAAAAAGCCTAAAAAGGTCTGAAAAATATTCCCCGTTGAGTTAAATATACAGGAATTTTGGGATAGGATATTTAGGATTTAACTATTAGAATGCAAATGTGAAAAACACAACAAAACAATTATTTCTAATAAAATATAGCGAATTTATTTTAATTTTTGTTGGTGAAACAATGTGCTATTTGACCATAGATTTTAGCACGCGCCTCGAGTTAGCTGGAGGTCGGATCATGCCTTATTCTGCAAAACATACTTTGTCTAATACATAAATTTTTCAGTTTTGTGCTACAAAATATAATTTTTAACTGTTTACAATGTTTACTATGCAAAGCAATGGTGTATTAATGTGTTTCTTCACAAAACATGGTAAAATGTCTAGTTACTGAAGACGTTACATAGGTCTATTAACAACAATTTTATGGAATTTAACGAATATAAAATAACTATTTTAACGGTTATAAAAGTATTAAGAATATACAACTTACAATGTAAGGCAGGCTAATAGTCCAAACATTAGGTTCTATAACTATTTTTGAAGCAAACTATAGCTATATTTTAACCTTTAACCCAATATAGCAGTTTGAAGGTAACAAATTATTAAAAAAAATAATAATAATAATAAATAAATAAATAAGGATAAGCTGGTCAGCTGATACACATTCCAACAATTTCTCAAAAAAAAAAAAAAAAAAAAAAAAAAAAAAAAAAAAAAAAAAAAAAAAAAAAAAAAAATCAAACTTCTTAGGTTCCTATATATTTCCAAAATCACTCGGCCGATTATTTTAAATTCTTCATACTGACTTAAAATGGAATATCAACAGTGCATATATAGGCCTAATGAGCATAACTAACATTACAGGCAAATAATTATGCCTGAGATGCATATTTCATATCTCTAATCATATTACGAAGCACTGCTTTTAATTATGAAAACAATAAATAATATTAACCGTTATTTGCTAAATAAGAAAGCAGTGTAATAACATATTACATTTTAGTAGGCCTATGACAAAGTAGCAGTTACGATATATATAATTTGTACACGACTACGCTTCCTAATATATTAAGTTATCACGGTACACAATGTTAAAATAGGTCCATAAGGATAATCTAGACGTATAAAAGTCGTGTAAAATGCTATCTCCGTCCGTGAAATAGGCCTAGATTATCAGCCAGCAACAGGAAATGAGCCTGTTTGTAAATAGGAGACATAGGCCTATAATGCTTTGGTTTTTCATGCCATTTAGGTTAATTTTGTAATGTTTACAAGGCATATATAGTAAATATATATATATATATATATATATATATTTAACTATTTATATATATATATCTATTTATTGATATCATTTACGTACATATATATGTATGTATTATAGTATATCATATGATATATGTATATGTATATATAATATATATATAGATATATAATATATATATATATATATATATATAAGGCCATATATGCATATATATATATATATATATATATATAATATATATACTATATAGATATATATATATATATATATATATGCTGTATATATAAATATATATAATATATATCTATATCTATATATATATATATATGAATATATATATATATTATATATATATATATAGGTTGGTTATATACAGAAACAGTAGGCCTACCTTTAGTGACTTTGGGGCTTGGAGGGGAGACGAACTTAATTCTAATAGGCGCCAGGGTGAAGCTTTATAATCATCACAACTGATTAAAGTTTTTTTTATTTTCTGTAATTTTTCTCAACTCAAAAAAAATATATTACAATATATTTTTTGAACAATTAATGACGGCTTCTTTCTATAATATAATTATTCGGGAGCTTCGTAATCATGTGTCCTGGACCAGCGGGGTTTCATTGTGGCCAACGACGAGGTCCCTCTCAAGGCCCAGGCGTCTCCGCGATTTGCCTGCCATGCCCCGGATGCCCAGCCAGCGTCGATGGGCATCGGTCGCACGCCCAAGGGAGAGATGCAGAGAACTTAACGGAGAAGTCCGCCACACAGGTCGTCTCGGAGAGGCTACGCGCAACACCCTTCCTTCGTCACTTCCAAAGTCATACTGAGACTTTGTGAGAGACGAGAGAGTGAGACTCACTCAACTCGGCTGAGCTGAGCGCCTTTCTGGGGATGGGGGGGGGGTTGTGGTGGTAGCGGGGGGAGGGTAGGGGGGGTGGGGGGGAGGGGAGGGTGGGGGGGGGGGGGGGGGGAGTATGAGACGCGGCTCATCGTACCACAAAGGCAAGATGGAAGTAGTAGTACTATAGGTCTATTATTGCCAAGATACAATGCAGGATGAATTCTATTTTTCCGTAAATGATAAAAACGCTTCAAAGAAGCATCAGCCATTGTTGTCTTATTCTTAGTATTTTAGTAAATCAATAAATATCGTTTTCAACTGAAAATAATAACCATTAAACTGACAAGACATATTGCTCAAAATATACACTCACACACTAAACCAATTCAAAATACACATATTGTTCCTTTAGTTTTTATATCACTAAAATTCTACAACTCAAAAAATGCTATATAAAAAAATTTGGAAATATCGACAGACAAATATTATAAAAGGCAAAATAATTCAAATATCTGCACATTTGCTCAAATGAGATCTTCGTTATTGACAAAATAAAATACACAATTTATCGTCTATGATTTTACATATACATATAAAATATATATATATACCATATATATATATATATATATATATATATATATATATATATATATATATATATATATTATTGCTGAGAGAGTGTGTGTAAGCAGAGTTGCCTCTCTACCTTAGACCCAATCCAGGTAATTTTACTGAAATTATTTAATCAATTTTGCATCAAAAGTGGGTTTGATTTAAACAAACTAGATGAATGAAAAGACAAAATACTTCACTGCAATGTTATTCATGCAAGGTTTGATTCATAACCGACTGTAAATACCATCTTAAGAGAGTCACAAACGTAATTTTCACATAACACCATCGTGAACATTCATAGACCCATGTTGTAAATATCACTCGGAAGAAAAAAGTTAATGGAAGCAAAAGCTAAAAATCCTTGTACATAAAAGTGTAATATGCTTTAATATGGTAATACATCGCTACAACGTCGACTAAAACGTGGAAAACTCAGCTGAAAAAGGAAAATGCAGAGAATGAGTCTAATACATCAACATCAGTAGCGGTTGCGAGCTGGCTCCATGCGCCTATTACGAGTTGCCAGATAGTGCTATTTTAACATGCAAAAAGATGGCGTTTGTTGCACTAATTTACTTTTTTTTTTTAGTATACCATCACTTCATTTATCTATCTTTATATAGAAGATGCCCGGGCTGGACGACGGAAGCGTCTAAACGTTTAGACTTTAATACAGTAGGCTATCACTGTATCACTGCAAAACTAAATATAAGATACAACAATATTTAATTTTATGCACCATCGTACCTATCAGGTTAAAATTTATATATATATATATATATTAATATATATATATATATATATATATATATATATACGTATATAGTATATTATATATATATATAATTTAAAGTTATTTTTGTTTAAGTAAACATACAGGCACAATTCTGCCTTTATTTATACATCTAAAAAATACATAAAATATGGATACTTGTTTAGGGAACAAAGTTTTCCGTTTAGCGAGTATCTCTCCAGCGCAATTTATTGAGGAGGAGAGAGAGAGACGAGGAAGAGAGAGGATGAGCGAGGGCAGAAGAGGGAGAGAGAGAGCAGAATTTAAGCTGAAGCACTATTAGAGAGAGAGAGAGCAGAGAGAGAGAGAGATGAGAGAGAGAGAGAGAGAATTATCAGTGACGAGACAGGTATACAGAACTATCTCTCTCTCTCTCTCTCTCTCTCTCTCTCTCTCTCTC
>NC_087222.1:31201833-31204333 GCF_015104395.2 Macrobrachium nipponense
CTCTAGAACTCTTTTCTAGAATCACACACACACGCACAATCTCTCTCTCTTTCTCTATAGAAATCCTTCTCTCTCTCTCTCTCTCTCTCTCTCTCTCTCTCTAAAACTTTTTCTAGAACTATCTCTCTCTCTCTCTCTCTCTCTCTCTCTCTCTCTCTCTCTCTAGAGCTCCTAGAATTATCTTTTCCTACCACTTTCTCTCTCGTTCTCTTTCTACAACTCCTTTTAGAATTCTCTCGCTTTCTAGAACTTTCTCTCTCTCTCTCTCTCTCTTTAGAACGCCCTCTAGAATTCTCTCTTTTTCTAGAACTCTCTCCAGAATTCTCTCACTCTCTCTCTTTCTAGAATTCTCTCTCTCTCTCTCTCTTTCTTTCTGGAGCTCCCTCTAGAACTCTCTCTCTCTCTCTCTCTCTCTCTCTCTTTCCAGAACTCACTCTCTTTCTCTCGCACGTTTCCCTGCAACTGGATGAAAGGAATTGTGGGGGTTGTTTGGGGGGGTGGGGGGGGGGGGGATACAATGTGCCATGTAACAAGCACTGATGGCGATAACGAGCTCACCTGTCAAGTGTCGTAATTCATGCGGCGATAATTCAACAGTATTTTGGCGGATGGTGGGGGGGGGGGGGGGGGGGGGGGGTGTGGGGGTGGGGGTGGGGGGGGGGGGGGGGAATGGCAGGTAGTTATGAGGTAGGAGGTAGAGGGGGTGAGGAAGAAGGGGGGGGGGGTTGGAAGACGGAAGAGAGCCGCGCGTGGGAACTTTTTTTTGAAAGGGAGTCAAGAAAATAAAATTGTTTCGCGATTATTTGTAGATGGAATGAAGATATTTCTCTCTCTCTCTCTCTCCTCTCTCTCTCTCTCTCTCACTCTCTCTCTCAAGAAGTATGTGAAAATGTTTCTCAGTATTATTAAAAAAACAAGAAATTACACAAAATCTAAAAAATTGAATAAAATATATGGTAAAAATGATGAAAAAATCTAGACACAATAGGGTCTCTCTGTCCGTCTGTCTCTCTCTCACACACACACAAATTAGGTAAAAATATATCTAAATATTATTTAAAAACGGGGCATTATGTAAAATTTAAAAAATAGCACAAAATAAATATCAAAAATGATAAAAAATCTGAACACAGAAGGGTCTCTCTCTCTCTCTCGCACAAATTATGTAAAAATATATCTAAATATCATCAAAATACAGTATATTATTATTTTTATTATTATTATTATTATTATTATTATTATTATTATTATATATTGGTAGTACATTTTCCTTTAAGCGTATTTTATTGAATTTAATAATAAAATAACAATAAAATGAAAATGAAAAAATAAAATTAGAAGCAAAATAATAATAATAATAATAATAATAATAATAATAATAATAATAATAATAATAATAATAATTGATGTCGCAATACCATGGGACACCAGAGTTGAAGAGAAAGAAAGGGAAAAAAGAGAGAAAAATGGATAGTATCAAGATCTGAAAATAGAAATAAGAAGGATATGGGATATGCCAGTGGAAATCGTACCCATAATCATAGGAACACTAGGCACGATCAGATCCCTGCAAAGGAACTAGAAAAAAACTAGAGGCTGAAGTAGCTCCAGGACTCTTGCAGAAGAGTGTGATCCTAGAAACGGCACACACAGTAAGAAAAGTGTGGGACTCCTAAGGAGGCAGGATGCAAACCACCCGGAACCCCACACTATAAATACCACCCAGTCGAATTGGAGGACTGTGATAGAGCAAAAAAAAAAAAAAAAAAAAAAAAAAAAAAAAAAAAAAAAAAAAAAAAAATAAATAAATAAATAAATAATAATAATAATAATAATAATAATAATAATAATAATAAATAATAAAATAATAATAAACATCAAACATCATCTCCAATCCTTAAAAAGAAGGCGTTACAAACCCCATGTGACGCGCGAGAGTCTCCATCGTACCTAGAGCGGAAAAATCACCGGTTTTTACAGGCGATTGTCTACAGTCCCTTAATAGGTTACAGGCCAGCGAAGCGGGTTATTAGACTGTACTTACATACAGGAGAGTCGGGAGACACGCCCTGTAGGAACGGGGCCGACATCTCTATACGGTAGAGGCGACTTGTAAGGATTGGTTAATAAATGACAGTTATACAGGAGTTCAAATACAGGTACGTGGTTGGTAGGAATCTCAAAAGACAACTATATCAGGTATATTATTATTATTATTATTATTATTATTATTATTATTATTATTATTATTATTATTATTATTTCAGAAGGAATAAAAGAGATAGAATATATTGAAGGATAAATTCTGAAACATAAGAAATTTATGGAAGAAAAATACAATAAAAACGTAACGAATTAAAAAACTAATAATTGAAAACGAAATAAAGAGAATATGATAGCCATGTTAATCTAGATATTAAAATTGATATATACGAAAAAATAATATACATATATAGAAATACATCATTCCCTTACCTACCTTTTCTTCTGCCAGGTTTGG
>NC_087222.1:31206833-31221833 GCF_015104395.2 Macrobrachium nipponense
GAAACTACCTATAATTACAAAAATAACATAATCTGGTTTTACCTTAGAACCAGCAAGCAGCTGCGAGAGTCAACGTACCTGCAACAGACAGGAAAATGAAATGAGGACACTTCAACAAAAATCGCTAAAATAAATTGACGCCCAAATATTTCAGTACTCATAAGCGCACCCAAACCGAACACGCCAAAATAAAACGTGAAAAATCTGCTTTCAAAAAGTACGCACAAAACAAAACCAGTCAATATAAAATGCCGCGAAAAATGGTCACAAACAAAAACGTCATCCCTTAGAGGTCTTACTCTTCATTTCTACCGTAGGCGTTGAATTCTGGGATGAAGGCGCGAGCCCCACTCCCATGACCCATATAAGGTGATAATGTTGGATACATATTTAATGGCGTCATACTGTACACTATCCAAATAGTGTACAGTATGAATAATCAGTAAACGGTGAAAGACCATGCATACTTAAACCTGATAATTATTATTATTAGCAAATCGAGTAGGTATTAACATTCAATGCTTTTATTTTTAAAAGATAATATATATTATATATATATATATAATATATATATATAGAGAGAGAGAGAGAGAGAGAAGAGAGAGAGATGAGAGAGAGAGAGAGAGAGAGAGAGAGAGAGAGAGATCCAACCTACGAACGAAAAAAGCTTCAGAAACGTCAATTAACTTAACCACCACATCACGTAGCTGGTAGCTACTTGACTACTGCTGGTCGCAGTGATGGCGAAAAGGTCTTGGGGGTCGCACCCTCACCCCTTTTACTTTTTGAAAACGTGATTAGCATAAATAAATACGATATAAAAAACTGAAAAACCTAAGTAAGAAAATAAAGTAAATAAATCAAATTGGAAAATGTAAGAATATAAAAATAAAAAAAAATAATAATACGATCATTTACAAGACAAATAGAGAGGGAAAAAGGAACAAATAAAGGCAGAAAAAACAAAAAACCGGAGCCTAATTCACACCCGAAGCCAGCAAGGGGCCTAACGACAAATCCCAGAGCCTATCGCGGCTTGTCGGGTAGAAAGGCGCCCGCCCCCCCCCCCTACCCCCCGCCCCCCAACTCCCAAAAAAACAAAAATGCAGAACCGCGACGGGGGCGCGGGTGGGCGGCCAGAATTAATCCCGCAGAAGGTCCTCCTCCTCCTCCTCCTCCTCCTCCTCCCTCCGAAGGGCGCCGCCCCCCCCCCTAGCCCCCCGCAGGGGATACCTTCTTATTAGGGGACAGTCTTATTTACACTAATGGTTCGCTTAATGCTTCCCGATTTCCTCGGCCGAGGCCGAGATTGGGCGCGGATCAACAGGAGAGAGAGAGAGAGAGAGAGAGAGAGAGAGAGAGAGAGGAGAGAGAGAGTAGGGGGGGGGAGGGGGGGGGGGCAGTTATAAATACAAGTAAAGACGACTCTATGAATGAGAGACAAACGTAATCATAAGCAGAGAGAGAGAGGTCAGTTATATATATAAACAAAGAGACTATGAATGACGACATAACTGGAAGCGAGAGAGATGAAGAGAGAGATGAGAGAGAGAGAGAGAGAGAGAGAAGAGAGAGAGTGTGTGTGTAACAATTGAACAAACATTGAAACGGAAAATCAGAAACTCGTTATTAATGGAACAAACAAACTCGCAAATTTAGATGAATCATTATTAACATCATTCCAATGAAAGTTGATAAATCAACAAAAACAGGAAAACCTTTTTCGTTTACCCAACAAACTGGGGCGGGGTGGTGGGGGGGGGTTTAGGGTGGGGTGGGGGAGGCAGTGACAAGCCAGCACCCCTACTAGGTCCCCGTCGAGGGACCCAAAGAGATAAAATCTGCTATTTCGGGGGAGGATTCGGCCAATCGCCCAATTTCCAATAAAGCTGCTCCGCAGTGGCCCACTCACCCTTTACAAGGGATCCACGACCCACCCTAAGACCGCCCCCCCCCCCCCACCCCAAGTTCCGCTCCCCAGGATTCCTTCCCCAAAACAAAGGACCACTTCCGTCGCCTTTTCTTCCCTGGAGTCCTTATGAAGCTCTGGTCACTTTGTTGGCTCTTTTAGTTCCTCATTGGACGCGTTGGTTGCGTATACCCGCCTATCAATTTTTGGCAGCCCGAGTTCGCTCCCCGCTGCTACTGCCAATGCGGGAAAAAAGTCTTAGTTTAACCAGACCACCGAGCTGATTAATAGCTCACCTAGGGCTGGCCTTACGTGGCTAGGAACCGATTAGTTACTTAGCAACGGGACCTACAGCTTAGTGTGGGATCTGAACAACATTACATCGAGATATGAATTTCTAACCACCATGAACAAATTCCTCTGGTCCTGCAATGGCGGTAGCAGGGAGCAAACTCAGGCTACCAGATCGATGGGCGAGTACGTAAACCGACTCGATGCGGAACCAGCGAAATTAATTTCTCGATACAATGTGGTTCGGATCCCACAATAAGCTGTAGGTCCCGTTGCTGAGTGACCAATGTAAAAAAAATCTAATCCTTCGAGCCAGCCCTAGGAGAGCTGTTCCAGCTCAGTGGTCTGGTTAAACTTAGATATACTTAACTTTTGTTGGATCTTTCAATAAAACATGATCCTTTAAAGGACTTCTGGCTCCCATTATCCCCTGCAGAGATTAGGTCCTGCCAAAGGGATCCTTCCTTAGCTTCCTTCCACTGGAGCAACTTAACCCTAAAACTACCATACCTCCCTTGGGAGTCCTTCCTAATAGGATACTTTGCCGACTCGGTTACCTGCAGGGAACTCCTGACGAAAACACACATCCCCAGGGTCCTTTCCGAAAAAGCCCAGGGGGACAGCTTCCTTTATTTTGGTCCTGAAGGCGTATCCTTAATATTAGGCCAAAACACCAAATGCTGGGCCCTACGAGGTCATTGTGCGCTGAAAGGGAAATTGATACTCAGATGGTTTGAGAGGTGTAACAGCAGGAAAACCTCAAAGCAGTTGCACTACGAAACAATTGCATGATGGAAGAGAGAGAATATGAACGGAGGTACAGTAAAAGAAATGAGAGCGGTTGCCCTAAGAATCCCTGACGGAGACCCATCCCCTAACAGGACCACTTTGACAGGCGCCAGACCCCTTCCCAAGGTTTGAATAGGACCCTTGATTACACTTAGGAATCCACAAACGTTTACGACCAAGGTCGTTTTTGTGGTGGAAAAGGGTCGTTTGACAGAACGTTAGGCTTCTGAACAAACGTTTTACGATGTTGTTTAAAATGTCTTTGTTTGTTTGTTTGTTTGTTTGTATGGCGTTTTTAATTTCCATGGAACCAGTGGTTATTCAGCAACGGGACCAACGGCTTTACGTGACTTCCGAACCACGTGGAGAGTGAACTTCTATCACCAGAAATACACATCTATCACACCTCAGTGGAATGCCCGACAATCGAACTCGCGGCCACCGAGTTTTTTAAAATGTAGAGATATCTTATTAAGGGCATTCATAATACACAGAAAAAAAATTGCGCTAAATTATTCAATAAAATAATATAATGCCCTCTCTCACTCTCTCTCTCTCTATATATATATATAGACATACATACATATATATATATATATATATATATATATATATATATATATGTGTGTGTGTGTGTGTGTGTGTGTGTGTGTGTGTAGAAAAAAGTTATTTTTGTGTTATTTTGTTATTTTTTCATTAATTGTGCAAATAGTTTCATGTATTTTGATGTAAGCGTTTTGTTTTCAAAACGAATGTCCTATATCATATGTATATAGGTGTGTGTATATATATATATATATATATATATATATATATATATATATATGTGTGTGATATATATATACACACACACGTATATATTCACGCTTTTACTTAAAATATTTAATTTCACGCATTCCAATTTCTGTTTGAGAAACCTTGGACTCATCTCGGGCGTGCCCTGATCTAATTTTTCGTATCAAGAAGTTATTCAAATTTTTCACTCTGGACAGATGCATATATTACATATTTATCAAGAGTGGAATTATCACAGAGTTGTAAGTTAAAGATTCTTCTGTTTTTCCAACTTATATATATATTATATCTGTACAACATGATATAAAACTGTATAAAACCATCACTTATAACAGGTAGGACTTCAGTTGCGACCCAGATGCGGTAGAGTGAGTGCGCGTCTCTGCCTACAGAAAGCGCTGCCAGATGCATGATCCATGGCTAGCATTAACCTTGAATAAATTGAAAACTATTAAAGCTAGAGGGCTGCAATTTGGTACAGTAGATGACTGGAGGGGGGATGATCGACAAAGCAATTTGCAGCCCTCTAGCCTCTGTAGATTTTTAAATCTGTGGGCGAACAGAAAAAAAAAAAATGTGCGGACAGAATCAAGGTGTCTTCAAAATGGCAGTAATTCCACATCATTCCTACCCCTTACGAGAGACTAACTTTCCTTTTTAATCTAATCGTGGTCCTCAAAGGACAACTAGAGATTTGGATAAACTTTCATGTCGACTTTAAATCACATTGGAACAGACTGCGCCGTCAACCATTTCGGGGTAATGCAGTTAAGGTCTCTCTCTCTCTCTCTCTCTCTCTCTCTCTCTCTCTCGCCAAATAAGCCTGTCATTCTACGTTTACTTTCACCGACTGTTTGTGTCTGTGTGTACACCTAACTCTCTCTCTCTCTCTCTCTCTCTTTCGCTGTAACACCTCACACACCTCTTTTTTTTTTTTTTGCTGTTTCTTAAGCACCCCATTCCTCTCCTCTCTCTCTCTCTCTCTCTCTCTCGTCTCTCTCTCTCTCTCCATTGCACACCTTCTCATCGTCCTCTCCCTCTGTCTGTCTCTCTGTCCTCCATTCCACACCTTCTCCTCTCTCTCTCTCTCTCTCTCTCTCTCTCTCTCTCTCTCTCTCTCTCTCTCTCTCTCTCCATTGCACACCTTCTCATCGTCCTCTCCCTCTGTCTGTCTGTCTGTCTGTCTCCATTCCACACCTTCTCCTCTCTCTCTCTCTCTCTCTCTCTCTCTCTCTTCTCTCTCTCTCTCTCTCTCGCCATTGCACACCTTCTCATCGTCCTCTCCCTCTGTCTGTCTGTCTGTTCTCCATTCCACACCTTCTCCTCTCTCTCTCTCTCTCTCTCTCTCTCTCTCTCTCTCTCTCTCTCTCCTCAGAGCTCCAAACTTAATCACCGCAATTCCCGAAATTCCAGGCAGCATTTCCAGCCGATGAACGTCTGGACGGAACTCGCTGGAATGTATTCCAAGTAATTGAGATATATAATCTGGTGGTTATGGGACACCTCTCTCTCCTACTCTTTGCTTGCGCTCAGTTTGTTTGTTTGTTTGTGTTTGTTTGTTTAAGTTAATGTAAGTGTTTGTGAGGTAACAATCGCTTGACACTTGAGATTGTTAGTTCATTCTATTTCAGTTCTTTGTTTTCTTTGCAATTGATTTTCTCTGTCTTTGCGAATAACAATGACATTTTTTTTATATTTGCATATTTTTCTTGTTTTCACTTGCTCGGGGAGTAAGCCTACAAACTACTTTGCTGTTGTTGGGGGTGGGGTAGGAAAGGTCTATGAAAGAGCCTAAAAATGTTTGAAGAAGAAGGTGTTTTGCTTTGAGTTAAAGATGCAGGAATTTTAGGATAGGATTTTATTGATTTATTTATTAGAATGAAAATGTAAAAAATAAATAATGTTTATGTTAAACAGAACAGGAAAATTACTTCTAATAAAATAGAGTGTATTTATTTTAATTTTCATTGGTGAAAGAACGATCTATCTGACCGTAGATTTTAGCACGTTTTAATTAACATTAAAATTCAGGAATATAATGTTTGCAAATTATGCGTGAGGGCGAATCTCGCAAGCATCCCCAAGTAAGCTGGAGGTCGGATCACGCCTTGTTGTTGATGTTGCTGTTAATCAAAATGTTAAATTCATTTAATATAACTTTTATTTGTATTTTCTAATTACTGTTTCTATTCTCACTGTCATATTTTCTTTCAGATTTTGAAAAATAATATGGGCACATGCTCATCTCTCTCTCTTCTCTCTCTCATATATACGTGTGTATATATGTATGTTATATATATATATATATATATATATATATATATATATCATTCGAGCTACAAATGTCCTTTAATATCTAATTCGCTCTACCTCGGAATTGATATATTTTCATATATGTACCGAAGGTGAATTTTTAGTTGATAATAATTTCGTCTCCTCCATGGGATCGAACCACCGTCCAGTGTATGGGAAACGAAATCAGAAACGGACAGTGACACTATAAAGTTGGCCAGCAAAGAGGCTATAAGTTTATATCGATTCTGACCATTACAAATCACCGTCGATCTCGGTGTTTTCATAATTAGAATCGATATGAAACCCCCTCAACCATGCTAGCCGATTCTTCGAGCGTTTGACCCACATAGCCTTGTTATGAATACTTATCACATCACCGTCCACTGGACGGTGGTTCGATCCCATGGGGGGACGAAATTATCAACTAAAAATTCCCCTTCGGTACATATATGAAAATATATCAATTCCTAGGTAGAGCGAATTAGATATTAAAGGACATTTGTAGCTCGAATGATTTATATGAATCTACAGTGATGTGATAAGTCTTCATATATATATATATAATATATATATATAATATAGATAGTATGAATATATATATATATATATATATAATATATATATATATATATACATAAAGATATGTGTATATATACATATGCATATACGTATATGATACTTTGTGTGTATACAATACACATATACAGTATATATATATATATATATACACACATATATATATACATATATATATATATATATATAATATATATATATTCTAGGAATGAAGTTGCCCCCCCAACACCTAATTCCACCTTGGCTGCAACCGTCAGCAGTCGTCTAACCACCACGGCCACGAACGAACCGCTCGGGGCAAACGGAAACACTATGCTACTCAATAAAAACGTATTTAAAACAGAGAGAGAGAGAGACGAGAGAGACGAGAGAGAGAGAGAGAGGAGACGAGAGAGAGAAGAGAGAGAGAGATCGAGTGAGAGAGAGAGAGAGAGAGAGGGAGAGAGAGAGGCTTCGTCACTCATCAAATTGCTGTCAGAGGGGGAGGGGGGGTGTTTCAGGGTGGGGTTGGGGGTAGGGGGGGGATTTGGAATGGTCCACGGCAGAACGCTATTCAAATGTCTATGGTAATGGAAGGGGGTGGAACTCTCACTAAAAATGGCGTTTACACGGACTGCTAAGCTTCCTTTGCCCTTTGGTTTTTTGTTGTGTATATATATATATATATATATATATATATATAATATATATAATATATATATATATATTATATATATATATATGAATACGCTTGCCACTACAAAGCCTCGAGATCCAACTTCCAAGAAATAGGAAGAAATCATGATGTCCGGTAGCGGGGAACGAACCTCCAATACCATACTCAAAGAACTAATGTATGTATGTATGTATAATGTATAACTGAATCACGAAAATTTGGAACATAATGAATATATAAAAATAAAGGCAAACTCCATGAAGGAAAGAGAAAAGGAAGGAAGTGGAAAGGTCTAGCAGCACTCCATATTTCTCTTTCCTTTGTGGAATTTTGTCTAATATATATATATATACATATATATATATATATATATATATATATATATATATATATATATATATATCATGATTTCGTTCGAATTTTATGATTCAACAGTCCTTTTTCCAGTAATCTCATATAAGCCACCACATTCGACTAACTACCAGTTTCCCTGGTCATGGCCCAGGTCAACAGAGGTCCAAGGAATTTTTAAAGGAAGGAGAGAGAGAGAGAGAGAGAGAGAAAAAAAAGAGAAAAAAAACCAACCAGTATTGTTCTCTTAGTACGAATATGGCGTGATCCGACCTCCAGCTTACTCGAGGCTCGCGCTAAAATCTAGGGTCAATTAGAGTGGTGTTTGATAAAAGAAAATTAAAATAAATATGCTATATTTTATTAGAAATAATTTTCTGTACTGTTTAACATAAACAATATTTATTTTTTACATTTACAATCTAATAAAAAAATTTCTGTATCTTTAACTCAACGCAAAAACACCTTTTCAGACCTTTTCAGGCTCTTCCATAGAATTTTCCTACCCCCCAACAACAACAACAACAAACAAACAACATCATGGTACTTTGTAGGCTTACTCCCCGGCCAAGCGAAAATTCCACTTTTGAAACGAGAGAAGTTTCCCCCGTTCTGTTTGGCCGCGTTCAGCTCATGTCCGCCGAGCGTGACGCTCTCTGCAAGGCTGATGAACTGACCCATCCATTAAACACTGGATTGGTGAAGTTTAGCCTTGTTTTACACTATATGTATTTTATCAGGTTTTAATCTTTGTTTATTAGGAACGATTCATGTTTAGCCTTTATTTAAACAGCCATGATTATTTAATATATATATATATATATATATATATATATATATATATATATATATATATATATATATATATATATATATAATATATATAATATAATATATATATATATCTGTGGGTTAATTACCTATGAATACATACATACGATATTAATATCTGCTCCTTTCATATCTTCCTCTCCCTAATTATAAAACATTAAGTATTCCTAAAAGATATCATTAAAATATACAAGAATAAAAAATAAATTTTTTTTCGAATATTTCATTGAGAACAGAATAGAAAATTAACTTATACGAGACAAACGAATATCTATATTTTGAACAAATATATTTATATACACATATTTTTTAGATATTTTTAAATGAAATTTTATTTCAAACTTTTTTCTTTTTCTATTCAAATTCATTTCGGCGTTAACAACCTCCTAGATGTTGTGACGCCAGTTTTGTTAGACACAATCAATCCATCAATCAACTCCTGAGAGTCAGACGAAGAACTATAGTCACGCAGGACGTCAATATCAAATGAGAACTAAATTAAGAATAAATATTCGAGAGGGTTAAAATTCGAATTTAAAGACATATGAATGAATGTTTAATATATATATATATATATAAATATATATATATATATTATATATATATATATATATATATATATATATATATATATATATATGTTGTATTGTTATAATAAGTAAAAGGAGACTCCCAACTAGTAAAAAAAGTTACTTACTTAATAATAAGCCCACAACGATGTTGCCATCTGGGTGTGCATCTCGCCGGCGATATTCCCGATTATAACCGCCTGCACAAAACACACAGGTATTCAATGTTATAATTAAAAATCTTTCACTTGACTGACGTGTGAGAAAGCCAACGTGGAAGGCCATAATGAAATGGACTTCCAAGACATTAAGGCTTGATTGCGTAAAAACGATGGCCTTATTACCCAGACCATAAGTTAAATATGGCGGTTTCTGGCAAGGAGCCATTTGCATCGTAATTTTGTCACAGAGTCGGTATCTGGCAACTCTTCGTATTCAGAGTTCTCAGATACCGCTATTAGAGAGAGAGAGAGAGAGAGAGAGAGAGAGAGAGAGAGAGAGAGAGAAAGCAAAGCCACTTCGAGAATTTACATAATTTCAGCTGTCATAGTTTTTCTTTTTTATCTTACCACAGCATAAAAATTAAATCACCAAAGGAGAACTATTAAAAGGCAAAAAGAAAAAAATAATTACCACAGTAATCCGTTAAATTGGCTTAATGCTACTGAGATACAGAAACTAAAAAATAATAAATAATAATAATAATAATAATAAATAATTAAATAATAATTAATAATAATAATAATAATAATAATAAATTATTTTATATTTTTAATAACAAGAAAACTAAAGCAAAACTGAAAAAAAATAAAATTTAGTAAATATAAAACTGTCCAAATTTTATATTCAGACAAACCAGAAAAGAAATCGATATTTGGTTTTATGATGAGACAATAAACGTAAACATTTAATATTTAAGGAAAACTAAAAAAAACGTATAAAAGAATAGAGAAAACCTTAATAAAAAATGGTGATAAAAACATAATCACTGTAAAAATAAAAGATATAAATAAAAAATTGAATACAATTATAAAGTCTCCTTTTAACATGCAAATAGTAATCAGCAAAACATTTTTTTACTTAAGAATCCCCATATTTTATTTATCTATTTATTTATTTTTTGCTTATGCGTGTAACCAGCAATATGTTGTTGTTTCTTGGGCGTACATGTAACCAGCAAGAACAACATTTTTGTACGTAACTGTTTTTTTGCACGTACGTGAGACCAGCAATAGGAAAATCCTTTGTACGTAAGAGTACCCAGCAATAATTGCTTTTTGTTGCACGTACGTGAAACCAGCAATGGGAAATTCATCTGTACGTAGGCGTACCCAGCAATATATATTTTAGCACGTACTTGTAACCAGCAATGGGAACTTCTTTTTGTACGTAGGCCTACCCAGCAATAATTGCTTTCTTGCACGTACGTGTAAACAGCAATGAGCACTTTTTTTGTATGCAGGCATAACCAGCAATAATTGGTATATTTTCTACGATAAATTTTAGGACGAGGGTGGGTTGGCCGTACTACGGCTAACCAAATCTGGTTCTGCTGGTACCCCACGAGTTGCTCTCCCCGCTGCATCCAGCGAAGAATCAGAGGAACGTATTACTGGCGATTAGAAATTCCTTTCTCGATATAATGTGATTCGGATCCCACACTAAGCTGTAAGTCCCGTTGCTGAGTAACCAGTTGGTTCCTAGCCACGTAAAAATATCTTCACCTGTAAATCTGTGAGAGAGAGGAGAGAGAGAGAGAGAGAGAGAGAGAGAAGAGAGAGAGAGAGAGAGAGAGAGAGAATGTGTATAAGAGAAATAGTTTTTGATATTTCTAAAATTCATCAGATATTTTATTTATGTATTCATTTACTTATGAGAGAGAGAGAGAGAGAGAGAGAGAGAGAGAGAGAGAGAGAGAGATTAATTGTGTATGAGAGAGATACTATTTTAAAATTTATTAGATATTTTATGTACTTTTTTCACTGAGAGAGAGAGAGAGAGAGAGAGAGAGAGAGAGAGAGAGAGAGAGAGAGAGAGAGAGAGAGAGAGAGAGAGAGAGAGATTCGTGCTGTCAACTGATGTTCTGAAATATTATAGAAAGGATAGCTTGTCAAACAATTCATATATATATATATATATAATATATATATCTATATATATATATATATATATATAATTATATAAAATATTAAATTAAAGGACTAGTTTTTTTCCGCCCACTAGACCTTCAAATAACAACTGTGCGAAATAGAAAAAGTTAAAATAATAATAATAATAATAATAATAATAATAATAATTAATTAACAACAAATTACATTAAAAATAAGGCAAAATGTAAACAAAGACACTTTAACGTTTTTTTAAAAGTAAAATACGTATTTCAGAAAAAGGAGAAAATATAAATAAAATCAAGCAGGGAAATTAAAAGAATGAAATGTTAATTAAAATAATATTTCAGGGAAATGAAAAAAAAAAACGGATGGAAAAAGAACGAAGGAAGGAAACTAAAAGTAGACAAAGGGGAAATGGGAATAAACAGAGAAGTATATTATAGGAAGAATGTATGATAACTGACGTAGTAAAAAGTAATGAAGGAAAATGTTAAGGAATAGACTAAAAATAAAGATAGAAAAGTATTATAAAAACAATATATAATAATATAAATGAATTAAAAAAGACAAGTAAATATATCCCTAGCATTTCCCTTGAGGTCAACGAAAACATATAAAACAATAAAAAAATGCTCCAGGAGCCACGACCCATGAAACTTCAACCCCAGCCCGATGGTGGCCTATCCTAAATCGTTGCCAGAAGCAAGATTATGGCTCACTTGAACCTTAAATAAGATAAACACAACTGAGGCTAGAGAGCTGCAATTTGGTATGTGTGATGATTGGAGGGTGGATGATCAACATACCAATTTGCAGCCCTCTAGCCTCAGTAGGTTTTGAGATCTGTGGCCTGTCCTATAACGTTGCCTTTAATAAAATAAAAACAACTGAGGCTAGAGAGCTGCAATTTGGTATGTTTGATGACTGGAGGGTAGGTGATTTTTAAGATCTGAAGGCGGACAGATAAAAAAATGTGGACATCAACAGGTGCGGACGGACATAGAAAGACATCTTAATAGTTTTATCTTAAAGAAAACTTAAAAAAAAAGATACAAATATTATTTGGCAAATGATCTCCTATGTTGCTCACGTCAAACAAAGTGCAATGTGAATCATACACGAACGACCGAAGAAAAATTTAAACTAAGACGGAGGAAAAAAGTCAAAGAGAAAATGTTAAAACAAATGAAGAGAAAATCAACGTAGCAATCTATTCCTCATTTTCCCAGGTCCAACCGGAAGCAGCTTAATTGAAATGTCCGGAAAGAGGGAATTGCCTACCATTTTCCTCCCACCAGGCGAATCCACAGGTAATCAACAGGTAATCCAAGCGGCCCCTGAGGGCTGACTAAGCTTACATACCTGTCAACGCGAAAGGAAAAAATAATTACATTAAAATCTCAAGACTCGAATTGACAGGCGGGGAGTTTTGACAGGTGGCTCGTCCTGACAGCTGATTGTGTCGTCTGGTAACACGTACCACACCTGTACGGCCTCGTTGCTGTCAACATTGTCTCAATTATCCTCCTGTTACGATGTGTTATTTACTTAAGTGGGGTTTAATTTGTGTGGACATACTTTCACTTCATTTCAACACACACACACACACAATCCTAGGGTGTATACCTGGGTTCGAATCCAAGAGTGTACCTGGGTTCGAATCCCAGGCGAAGACGGAGGATGGCGCCTGTGTTTATCTTCAAGTGGAGTCGTGCACCTGGTAGTCAGTCGACAGCGTTGAATAGCAAAGGGGAGAGAAAGGCTTAAGGCTCCAGAGATCGACTATCTATTGCAGCTCCTTAACCAAAATGACCTAGGTTCGAATCCCGGCTGGGGCAGCGGAGGGAGTAGGTCCCTCTGAACTATATAAATCCCTTTGACTGTAAGTTATTCCCAAAGTTTAATGGATTCCATATGTGACGATATTTGTGGATGAATATATATATATATATATATATATATATATATATATATATATATAATATATATATATTATATATATATATATTTATATATATATATATATATATATTATATATATATATATATATATATATATATAGAAAAAAGAGAGAGAGAGAGAGAGAGAGAGAGAGAGAGAGAGAGAGACCCTCCACGACTTACTTCCGCTGAATTCACGTCCAAGAAGATTGATCGATTGATGCAAAAATGTACCGTGGCGTCACAACTACTTAGGTCACCGACGTCACGTCTAAAGAAATGATTGACCAGATGAATTAGCCTCATCTCGCCATGGGCCTTAGTATCTCTCCCTGTGGGGAACCTCTGAGATCATCGTCCCTGACTGCGAGATCATTCAGGCGATTGTCAATTCAAGTAACACTGACGCCCTCGTAGGATATGTATAGTATATTCGCGGTTACTTAAAAAGCTACTTAAACGTGTCTGTCAGTTTCCCGTCAGTAACTAGTATCTAGAATCCAGGTCAAAGGCCAAGCGCTGTGACCTACGAGGTCATTCAACGCTAAAACGGAAACTGAGAGTGAAGCTCGATAGGTATAATAGGAAAACCACTATGAATCAATTGTTAGGAGTGGGTGGATAGCACGGTAGAAGAAAGAGAATATGAACGGAGGTACAGTAAAAAGAATGAAAGAGGATGCAGCTCACCGTAAAGAAATCTTAGTAATGCCTACAGTGCAACGCTTGAGGTGCACTGACGGCATTTCACCGTACGGGGAGGACGGTAGGAGACTCACTAGAATGACCGTATGTGAAAAACAAACAAACAAGCAAGCAAGCAGTCATGCACAAACAGGCACAAACAAGAGAATAACATGTACAAAGCAATTATCATTATTATTATTATTATTATTATTATTATTATTATTATTTTATTATTCAGAAGATGAAATTATTCAAATGGAAGACCACCAAAGGGCCCACTATTATTCTATTATTACTACTATTATTATTATTATTATTACTATTATCATTATTATTATTATTACTGTTCAGAAATGAAACCTATTCATATGGAACAAGCCCACCAAAGGGCCATTATTATTATTATTATTATTATTATTATTATTATTATTATTATTATTATTATATTATTATTATATGAACCCAAAGGGCCCACTGACTCGAAATAAAAACTTCCAAAGAATATTAAGGTGTCCATTATCAAGAATTTAGAGGAAGTAAAGGGAAATAAAATTAAACAAAAATGAATAAATGAAGATAAGACAGCCAAAAACGCATCAAAATGCAAGAACAGTATTGTGGTGGAAATGTATAGCAACCTCGCTCGATCAAGAAAAAAATCACACCAGGAAACGAGTGACACTTAAACATAGAGTACATACTCTCTCTCTCTTCTCTCTCTCTCAACCCCGTTACATCTCGTTAAAGTGTTAAATCGTCATTTCCTCGTTATGCGCGTAAGCCTCGTTCGAAGACTACCCCTACCACCCCCCCAAAACCCCACCCCCCCCCCCCAAATTGCCTAAATTGGCCCGGTGTCACGCGTGGGCGGGGTATACCAGCGCGTTCCGTCTGCGATGGGTATACTACTGTGGGCGTCGATCCTAATTTCAAAGACTGTGATTTTGTAATAATAATAATAATAATAATAATCAAAATAATAATAATAATAATAATAATAATAATAATAATAATTATTATTATTATTAATATTATCATTATCATCATCATCATTATTATTATAATAATAATTATTATTATCATTATTATCATATTATTCAAATGAGACACTGCGGTTCAGTTTATATCTATATTATATATATCTATATATATATATAGATATATATATTATATATATATATATATATATAATATATGATA
>NC_087222.1:31226833-31251402 GCF_015104395.2 Macrobrachium nipponense
TTCGCAAGAACACCCTGTTGGCAACACTGCTTCTTAAAATGGAAACGAGGAAATATGAAATAAAAAAAATACTTAAAGAATAAAAAAATAAAAACTAAGATCAATCAGCCTCCGTATTTTGACCCTTGTGAGGTCAACAGGGTCAGGTGTTTTGATCAATATAATGACATCCAACAATCTTTTGATGTTGCGCCCACAAGGCGCCAGCGAAGATTTTTTTTTTTTCTGGTTAAATCATCGTTCCCTTCGACTTTCGAAGATGAAGGAGGATGCTCTCCTCTCTCTCTCCTCTCTCTCTCTAGGCTTCTCTTCTCTTTCTCCTCTCTCTCTCTCTCTCTCAATCTGCTTCATAAACAGCTTTTGATTTCTGAGTAGCAATTGGGAGGCGAGGAGATACACACACACACACACACACACACACACACACATATATATATATGTATACTTTGTTACAGATACTACCTTCATTATCAAGTGATGTCTACTCAAACTCTCTCTCTCTCTCTCTTTCCCTCTGTCCTAGGCTGTAAATACACCATTTGTAAACAATTAACTGTCACAGGCTATAAATACCAGTATTTGCTTCATTTCTCTCTCTCTCTCTCTCTTTGTCTTTGCATTGCAAGAAGGAACTGGTAGCCATTGCGTTTAAGGTGCTGTCATCTACATGTCTTCCACAACCCTGTACACTGGTTTCATCCTCAGCCGGGCCCTATCAAAGTAGAGATGACACTATGCAACTGCAGATATTCTACGAGTTTCATAACTTTTGTAGAGACGTTAAGACAGCCTCCACTCTCACTAGATGGGCAGGCCTTGGTTCTCTACAGAATGTTTCCGGTTGTAGGATCTTAGCCTCCTGTGGAGGATTTTGGCTCTCGCTATCAATTGTTCCGCTGTAGGTCTTCACTTGCTTCCAATTTTAGCTCACAGTTGTGATCTGGGTCCCAAATTTGCATTGCACTATTTTAGGGGTTTGGCATTTTGTTAGATCTTGGGTCACTGTGAACAATTTTGACAATTTAGCACAAGTGCAGTTTGTTTATTATAAGCTAGCCTAACGCTGGTGAGGTTTTGCTTTGAGGCAGCCATTAAGTACAAGAGATGCTGAAGGTTATAAGTTTGCTCTACGCTTTGCTGCCGAACCCAGGTTCAGCTGGCAAACTCTGCAGCCAATCACGACAATAAACTAGTTGTCCCACTTCAGGTCTTTTGTTAGCTGGTCCGCTGGTATAGTGGTTAGTGTTGTGGAATGCCACTAAGATGTCTCCCCCAGGCGATGAAAAATCACTGACTCTGTATCATGATCAGTTACGGCTGCAGTGTGGGGTCTTTAGCAGTGGGATGTTGAAACCAACATTCTTTGGAAGTTTGAATTTCAAGTCCAGGGCCCTTTTGGTGTGCTTGTTCCATGTGAGTAGGTTTCACCTATTGAAATAATAATAATAATAATAATAATAATAATAATAATAATAATAATAATAATAATAATAATAATATATGTAAATAGGGTCTTGGTTCACTATGTATGATCGTGTGGCCAGTTTAAGTAGAATTTACTTTTGGCCTTCAGTCCTGAGTCGGCAATTTAGGTCCACAACTGGTGACTTCAGCCTCTGGTAGAAACTGGTCCACTTAAGGTGGTCTTCAGTTGTACGTTTGTTTAAAATGATTGAGGACAGCACCTAAGCTTCCACAGTACTGGAAACACCCTGGCAGTTTACAAATTTCCTATGGAACTCACAGATTTCACAGATTACTACACACTGAAGGCCAACAGCATCCACTCTGTGTGAAAGCTGTACAGTTAATGGAAAGGCATCTACAGATACTCAGAGATCTATATAGATTCTCTGGGACAATTCTTCGGCTGAGGTAAGATGGAGCAAGCACTCCATTACAATTTTGTTTATTCCTTAAGCAACTTTATCAAGGAACTGCATTGGATCCAATGGTGATACACCAGTCTTTCAGGAGCTTAAAATATGGCTGTTGTCACTGATAACAGTAACGTGGCGAAGAAAGCAGAAAGTAATAACCAAATCAATGGCAAGAAAAATATTGCTAAGGTGGCTTTAATTTTACACACACATACAACCATGTAGAGTACATCCATGAATACATATTACCCCTGGGTTTAAAAACATCACAAGAACTTAACCAATAACCAACAACAAAAATACAATAAAAAAAATACAACGCTAAGACGAGTATTCATCACTGCTCTGTCTTGCCGCCAAAATTCAATGCCTTATTCGCTTTCCAAAGCGAGCGATCTCCAAAAGTCCCAGAGAAAGTCTCCATAAAAGTCCCAGATTCATAACTTGTCGTTTGAGCTAACTTAAATGAGTTCCCAGCGATGCTCCTGATGGAAATTGCCCCAGATGCATCAGGTGGAAACTCCTGAACAGCCAGAGAGAGAGAGAGAGAGAGAGAGAGAGAGAGAGGAGAGAGAGAGAGAGAGAGAGAGAATTTTCGTGATGGCCTTCTTAATCTCAAGAGGTATAAGGTCTTTCATATCAGGCAGGAAGAACTAGAGGAAGAAATAGTTTAAGGACACACAGAAGTTTTCACTGAATCCCAAAGCTTGGGGGAGTAGGTGTTAGCCTCTTTCCATTGAATAATCATAGCCTAAAAGGTGTTTAGAAGCCGTGACGTTCTATATATGATAAAGAAATCTTACCTCTAACCTGATTTACAAAGAATTTCGGGTGAATAAAACAAAAAGACTATAGAATCAATCATTGTCATTTCCTCTTTCCCACTCATTCTTTTCCTCAATTTCAAACCTTTCTCCCCTATATACTTCACCCTCTCTCTCTCTCTCTCTCTCTTCTCAAGAGCAGCAAAATACCTATTTCCTTGTACAGATGACCAACCCCCTGTATCGCATCCACAAATCAACGGGATATAATGTCGGGTTCTCCGGAGTCAGCGAAGATTCCTGGAAAGTCAACTCTTGTTATGGGAGAACTGTCCTTACTGGAAGGCTACTAAAGAGGGCTTTCATGTACAGGGAACTATTCAAGATAGGTTAATGTGAGTGGAGGTCTCCTTCAATATGGCCCCATTCAAAATGGCGGCCTTACAAAGATGGATGCTGTTCATTAAGGTCTACATTCAACATGGCCACATTCAAAATGGCGGCTTTTACAGAGGTATACATTCAATATGGCAGCTTTTAAAGATGTCTACATTCAATATGGCCACATTCAAATTCAAAATGACGACTGGTATAGGGTATACATTAAATATGGCCAAATTCAAAATGGCAAGTTTTAAACAGGTCTACATTCGATATGGCCAAATTCAAAATGGCAGCTGTTCAAAGAAGTCTACGTTCAATATGGCCAAATTCAAAATGGCGGCCTTTATAGAGGTCTACATTCAATATGACCCCATTCAAAATGGCAGCCGTTCTTAGAGGTCTATATTCAGTATGGCCACACATAAAATGGCAGCCATACGCAAAGTTCTATTCAATATGGCACCATGCAAAATGGCGGCAAAACACAAAGATCATTAAATATGGCCCCAATGAAGATGGCTGCTGTTCATAGAGGTCTACATCAAATATGGCCCCAATGAAGATGCTGTTTGCAGCAGTCTATTCAACATGGCCATTTAAGACAACTTCTTTATGGCTCCCACTCAAAATGAGATGGGATCTATTCAAGATGCTTGATGTCAACAAAAGGTCTAAGTGTTACACCGCTCAAGACAGCTTTTGGTTACAAAACTTTATTGAAGATGGCTTATTTTCATGAAACTATCCAAGATGGGTGTCATTTGCACGGGGCTGTTAAATATGGCCTCTTTCAAGATGGAGTATGCAAGATGGCCGTTGCAGTGCATGAGGTGTTATTCAAGATGGTTTCTGTCATTTGCAAATGGTTTTCAAGATGGCTTCTGTCATTTGTGAAAGGTTTTCAAGATGGATGCCATATTGGGACTTCACACTGCAACTGGTCAGCGAAATGAAAAAGAACTTCAGCACGGAATTCGGTGACAAAAAAAAAAAAAAAAAAAAAAAAAAAAAAAAAAAAAAAAAAAAAAAAAAACAGGAAAGTCACAAAACAGAATCAGTGACAAAGATCTAATCAATATGGCTGTCACAGATACGGGAATAATAAATATGGCTGTCAATGGGGAAATAGCTGTTCATTATGGCTATCTATGGTCAACATCTATCCAATATGGCGGCCGTTTCAAAAGTTGACCTTAAAGATGAACGCGGCCTCCAAAATGATTTAGGAAGTGACAAAGATCCCGAAATTTGAAACGAGAACAACAGAAAATGAGATGATTCGTTGCATTTGAAAGTAAATTATGGTTTGTGCTATAGATAATAAACTATGATTTTTAGGGATGAATTATATGAAAATAATATCTAGGACAATCTTCTCTCTCTCTCTAACAGCGCTAAATTCATCCCCTTTCCTTCTCTCTCTCTCTCTCTCTCTCTAACAGCACTAAATTCATTCTCTCTCTCTCTCTCTAACAGCGCTAAATTCATCTTCACTCTCTCTCTCTCTCTCTAACTGCGCTAAATTCATCCTCTCTCTCTCTCTCTCTCTCTCTCTTCAACAGAACTAAATTCATCCTCTCTCTCTCTCTCTCTCTCTCCTCTCTAACAGCACTAAATTCATCCTTTCTCTTTCTCTCTCTAACAGCACTGCACTAAATTTCATCTCTCTCTCTCTCTAACAGCGCTAAATTCATCCTCTCTCTCTCTAACAGAACTAAATTCATCCTCTCTCTCTCTCTCTCTCTATGTAAGAGAGCTTAATTTATCCTTTCTCTCTCTCTCTCTCTCTCTCTCTCTCTCTCTCTCTCTCTCTCTCTCTCTTCTCTCAGCCAAATCAAACATCATCAAAACAATGAAATCTGTTTCTTTCTCCTTCAGGAGAGAGAGAGAGAGAGAGAGAGAGAGAGAGAGAGAGAGAGAGAGAGAACCTCTAGATCCAATAAAACTTGTTAAACCAACATCTACTTCTAAAAAAAAAAAAAAAAAAAAAAAAAAAAAAAAAAGAAAAAAAAAAAGAAAAAAAAAAAGCGAATCAACAACGTCTTGTCCACTCGAAGCTCTTCTATAATATCCGACCAGGAATCGCAGTTTCCTTATCCCCTGGCCCACAGGGGAGTCGTCCCCCCCCTATTCACGCACCCCAGGGGGGGGAGGGGGGAGAAGGAGAGGGGTACCTGGGCACATCCAGTGGGTCTCAAGACTCAGTGACCCTCAGGGTATCCAGCGGGAGACGATTGTTGACCCAGTCAACAATTTCCTTTCTTTCGATGTCTCCCGATGACCTAGTCTCTAAACCCCCGATAAAAGTAATCACTTCCTTTATGGGTAGAAAGAGAATTTTATTATTTGTATTATTGCTTTAGATATGCTTCAACGAAAGCTCCCAAACTACACCTGTTCAACTAACTTCTCATGAAAAAAAAAAAAAATTAAAATATGCGCCTCTCAGCCACGGACAATGATACTTGCAGCCACAGCCCGGTGGTGGCCTGTGTTGTTGGCACCTAAACAGCATTGCCAGATGCATGTGCCATGGCTAACTTCAAATTTTAATAAAATAAAACTATTGAGGTTAGAGGGCTGCAATTTGGGATGTTTAATGATTGGAGGGTGGGTGATCACCATACCAATTTGCAGTCCTCTAGCCTCAGTCGTTTTTGAGATCTGCGGCCTGTCCTGTAGCGTTGCCAGATGCATGATCCATGGCTAACATTAACTTTAAATAAAATAAAAACTACTGAGGCTAGAGGGCTGCAATTTGGTACGTTTGATGATTGGAGGATGGATGATCACCATGCCAATTTGCAGCCCTCTAGCCTCAGTTATTTTTAAGATCTGAGGGCAGATAGACAATTAGCCATCTCAGTAGTTTTCTATTGCAAAATATAATGGAAAAAGGTTAAAAATGACACATCTTACTTGACCAGTATCCTCTAATTATTACTAGTTTCATACTCGCCATTATTATTATTATTATTATTGATTATATTATTATTATTATTAATTATTAATTATTATTATTATTAATTAATTTTGATTATTATTATATCAAAAACATCTACGATTCCAAAGTTAAAAACGGGGGAATTATAGTAATAACTAAGATATATTAAAATACTCAACAACGCCGACAAAACAAAAGCAGTGACAAAGAAACAACAATACCAAACAACAACAAAAACAACACAAACAAGAACAAGAAGCAGAGAAAAAAACAAAAAAAAAACAAAAAAAGAAAAACAAGACATGATTTCATCATCATCATCATCATCGTCACAGGAAAGAGATATAATAATATCCAGCCTAAGTGACCACCACCTCGACCACACCCCTCTCATCTCTCTCATCTCTCAACTCTGGACGTCTTCTCTCTCTCTCTCTCTCTCTCTCTCTCTCTCTCTCATCCAGAAGGAGAGAATTGGCGAGTTTCATACGGGCTTCTATTTGTCTGAAATGCCTTCGGTACCTCAGAGAGAGAGAGAGAGAGATAAAAGCATTTAAAAAAAGAGCCTAATATTATTATTATTATTTTATTATGATTATTATTATTATTAGTATTTTATCATTCTCATTATTATTATTATTATTTTAGTTATTATTATTATTATTATTATTATTATTATTATTATTTGATTATTATTATTATTATTATTATTATTCCATTATTATTATTATTATTATTATTATTATTTTATTATTTTATTATTATTATGTATTATTATAATTATTATTAATATTATTATTATTATTTAATTGATTCATTAGCTTTATTTTTATTATTTTATTATTATTATCATTATATTTTATATTTTCTTATTATTATTATTTTTATTTATTTTATTATTATTATATTATTCAATATTATTAGTTATTCATTATTATTTTATCTAGTTATCATTAGTATTTTGTTATTATATTATCATTATTAATTTTGGTATTCCTTATCCATTTTATTTTTTTTTATTATTATTAACCCTTATTCTTATTATGTTATTATTCTTATTATTATTATTATTCTACACAAAAAACAGCCTTTTAAAAAAATTATGATTGAATTAAACTCCCTATAATTTTTGTTCATAGGTTATATAAATATATATATGCTATATATATAGGTATATGTATATATGTATATGTATAGTATGATATGTATGTATTGTCTATTACTATACCTATATATATATTATGTATCTTATGTATGTATATATGTATTGTATGTATGTATATATTATATATATCTATATATATATATATATATATATATATATATTTATTTCATCCTTGTTAGTGAAGATTGGACTTTGAACCTCACCTAGGTAGTACTGTGCCATGAAGAGATCACGTCTAGGTATTGTTGTGTAATGAATGTAAAAAATACACGTCCAGTAATACCAAGTCACAGTCTACGGGTCATACAGGAGATCGACTTGGTAATACCGTGTCACACACACGCACACACACACATTATATATATATACACACACCTATATAAAATATATTTGTACCACCAGGACAAAAGGTGAAACATGACGCATTTGACAAAAATAGGATTACGCAAACTGACCCGTGAAACACAGTCGAGAAACCCCACAGAAAACGTTTACAGAGAGAGAGAGAGAGAGAGAGAGAGAGAGAGAGAGAGAGAGAGAGAGAGAGAGAGATTCATATAGCGGTTTTCCTCGAGGGAAAATATGGTATATGCGTGCTGTCCGAGACAGGCCACAGCTAAAGCATGTGAGAACAAATTACATTTTCATACAAATCTCTCTCTCTCTCTCTCTCTCTCTCTCTCCAACATAACGTCAACCATTTTCAACGAGGCTCTAAATAAAACACGTACAGTAAACCTTACTTTTCACAGCTCCGATAAACCAAAGTTCTAGAAACACAAACCTGGAAGGAGATAAAAATGAGATATTTAGACAAATTCAACAGAATATTCATTTAAAAAAAAACAATAATTTAATGATCAATATTCGTCATTTACTTATATGCAAAAGTTACAGACACGGGTTCGAATCCCTGAGGGGGCTTATTCTCGAAGGTAAAGCGAATCAAGATAACTGTGGTTTAATAACCACGCAGTTATTTAGAATTTCGGATGTAAATTGCCGACTAAAACTCTGCAAATCACGTGTAGGTTCGAACCCTGTTAAAGGAGTCAGAATTTCCTCATTCCATTCTTCATTTATGGATTTCAGGCTTTTTTGCAGCGTGAAGTGTATTCCTTTAAAGTGTGAAGCGATACAGAAGTTAACGAGTCAACAGGCCACTGTGGTATAATATAAGTATATGTTGTATATATATATATATATATAGTATATATATATATATATATATATATATATATATATATGTGTGTGTGTGTGTGTGTGTGTGTGTGTGTGTGTGTGTGTGTGTGTGTGTGTGTGTGTGTGTGACAAGATTCCGCGGCTAACAAGCAATCAGGAGGACTTAAAAAAAAAAAAAACATACACACAAGATTAAAGGACAAAAAATTTATACTTTCTAAAAGAGAGAGAGAAAAAAAAAACAAAAAAAAGCAAAGGCGAGCGAGTGTATCGTCGAAGACGTAGGAGGAGGAGGAGTCTCCTCCTCCTCCTCCTCCTTCTCCTCCTCCTCTTCAGAAGATGGAAATTATATTAAAAACTCATTTGCTATTTCTCGAAGACGAGGAAAGAAGCGAATGGAAAAAGGGGAAAAAAAATAATAATAAAAAGATGAAATGAAGAAGAAGAAGAAGAAGAGGAAGAAGAAAACGGGCCTTTGAGAACATACTCCTCAGGGGCCAGACTTTTTGATGGGCGTTTTAACTTCGACATCTGCACTTCAAAGGCGCCCCATTACCGAGAGACCGCCCGCACGCCCCCTAACCCCTCTCGCCCCTGAATGGGCGGGCGGGCAGTCGCCCACAACCCGCCACAACCCACAACCCAGCTAACAACCTCCGTAACAACCTTTTCGAGTTTCTTCTTCGGATTATCTTTTTTTTTTTTTGGAGGGATCCATGTTTTTCCCTTCAGAGAGAGAGAGAGAGAGAGAGAGAGAGAGAGAGAGAGTAGTACTCTCTCTCTCTCTCTCTCTCTCTCTCTCTCTCCCCAGTTAACCTTCGTCAGCAGTCGACAAAATGGCCTGGTAATGTTCTCTTTGTTCCACTAGATTGAACGATTACCATCATATGGAAATGTATTCATTGCCTGGGGATACAGAGAGAGAGAGAGAGAGAGAGAGAGAGAGAGAGAGAGAGAGAGAGAGAGAGAGAGTCTTCTGGAAAATTTGTCGTGAACTTCGAAGCGGATATAATATATATATATATATATATATATATATATATATCTATATATTATATATATATATATATATATATCTATATATATATGGCATAACACAAAATCGAATGAGGGACAATCGAGTTTTCTGTACAGCGTACAATAATCAATGCCACCGAAACAGATCTATCTCTAAGCGCTTTCGGTATAATGCTGTATGAGTCGCGGCCCGTAATGTTTTAACCTCGGCCCGTTGGTGGCCTGGCCTATATCGTTGCCAGACGCACGATTATGGCGAACTTTAACCTTTAATAAAATAAAAACTACAGAGGGCTAGAGGGCTGCAATTTCGTATTTGTGATGACTTGAGGATGGATAATCAACATACCAATTTGCAGCCCTCTAGCCTCAGCGATTTTTAAGATCTGAGGGTGGATCAAAAAAATGTGTGGATGGACAGCAAATGGTCATCTTTATAATAGTTTTCTTTTACAGACAACTAAAACCAAAAGTGAATAAGACAGTGACTTGTTTTTCATTTTTTAGATGCTTCTTAAACAGGGGTAAAATATCTTTGAAAAGAGATAAATACAAAAAACTGAATTATATAAGTGTCAAACAGCGTTCCTGTATTACATTACCATAAAGAACTTTGTCATTTCTATCTTAAACTTCTTATCAATTTCTAATAACATTACATGAAATATCTCTCCTCAGTTTCCATCACAAATTCACGATCCTCACTAGGCAGCCATGGACGCTATTAATGATTTTAGTTTAATGGACGATCGGCAGCGGTGGGAAAAAAAAAAAAAAAAAAAAAAAAAAAAAAAAAAAAAAAAAACTACCCTCACTTCAAAACACTTTCGGAAAGCATCTATCCTCTGGCATCCCCCTCACCAAAAAAAAAGAGATGCCAGCGACCTCCATGAACTGGCGCCAAATATGCATTAACCATCAAATATTTATCCTACTCCAGGCACACTCGGCGATATTAAAACTAATACCAATATTTGCATCATAAAACGGATGCCAGAATTCCGCCGAGGCCATAAACTAGATAAATAAAACGATGCATTCGTATTAAATGTAAATGTAATAAAAATAAGCAAAGACTGAAAATAGGCGACTGGAAACTCTGACAGCGAATAGTTACCAGTTATACATTTTTAGTTTTCTGTAAAAGGAAACTATTTTGCCGGGCTTTGTCTGGCCGTCCGTCCTCAGATCTAAAATACACACTGAGGCTAGAGGGCTGCAAATTAATATGTTGATCATCCACCTTCCAATCATAAAACATACCAAATTGCAGCCCTCTAGCCTCAGTAATTATTTAAGGTTGAAATTAGCCATAATCGTGCTTCTGGCAACGATACAAGCCAAGACACCACAGGGCCGGGGTTAAAGTTTCGGGGACCGCTGCTCATACAGCATTATAACGAGACTTTGGACCACATTTAGGAGGGAATTCTTAGGCATTCCAATATTCCATTATTATGAAAATTCTAAAGGTCAATACTTGGAATTCTTGGAATTCTGCCAAATTCCAGAAACCTTTTTCTGTCCACCGCTTTAATTCCTCTGGTTCCAAGGGACCATTTTTGAATTGGACTGAATCTAGAATTGAGGCCTTAGGCCAAGCGCTGGGACCAATGAGGTTATGAAGCGCTGAAATGGAAATTGAGTCAAAAAAGGAAAACCTCAAAAGCTTACTAAAGCTGATATTCAGTAAATACATTAATTATTTATAAACCCGAATAAAAACGTGAATTAATACGCCCACGTAATGCGATTACACCTCGATTCATTACAGGTGGATTCCCAGTCTTTTGAAACTCACTAAAATCCTGTTGCCATAAACAGATTTGGTCATTATGCAATTGCTCACACACACAAACACACAAACACACACACAGTTCAATGGTTACCCTCAAAAATAAATTTCGAGATTTATTTTGAACACGAATTAACGTGAATCAGCAAATACATTCAATGCAACGTAAAGAAAAAAAAATAGAAATGATGACAAGTTCAAACTTTGGCAACACAGCACACAGTTGCCAATTACTACATTTTAATTCCCATTTTTTTTTAAAGTTTCTTCTTTATAATGTATATAAAGACAGTTAATAAACGATAAATAAATCGGAATTATGAAAGAGGGGGACAAGGACAATGTAAAATCAAAATTAAAATCGACATAAAACAAAACTGCCAACTAAAAGAATATTGATGAACGAGACGATTTAAAAAATAAAAAAGTAAACCGACATTTTATTTTTGACATCAACATTCACTCAGGTGTCATCAAGTCATCTTTTAATTTATATTCAGAGAGAGAGAGAGAGAGAGAGAGAGAGAGAGAGAGAGAGAGAAACTTCGAATTGCAGACTTAGTTTAGTCCAAGCGACCTTTGACATATTGTTGACCATTGTTGCGATTGGAACAATAGGAGAGGACTGAACCGAAATATATCACAGAGCCATATCAACCTTTAAGGAGAATATTTAATTGGGGACACTAAATTAAACCTCTCTCTCTCTCTCTCTCTCTCCTCTCTCACACACACACACACACACACACACACACACACACACACACACACACACACACAAATATTGATTATTTCATTTAATGTCAAACATACCGACTCTCTCTCTCTCTCTCTCTCTGTTGATGACCAATACTATGACTGACAATAGAGTGTTGATGACCATACTAGGACTGTTAATAACTGATACTAGGACTCTTAATGACCAGTACTAGGACTGTTTATGACTGATAATAGAACTGTTGATAAACCATTCTAGGATTGTTAATGACCGGTTCTAGGACTGTCAATGACTGATACTAGGACTGTTGATGACGACTGATACTCACCCGTGACACGCGCAGAAAGCAAGATGGGCAGCGAAAGGCAGGACAAAGTCTGTTCCAGGGACAGCAGGAGGCTTGTTCCAGACATGGGTCATAGCGATTTTAGAACGGCCAGCCTGGAAGACTCTCTCAGTCCGAAAGACTCCCGAAATATGGAGGACACTCTTAATATGGAAGACGGCCTCAGTGGAAGACTTTCTTAGCATGAAAGACACAGTACTGTTTGCAGGCATAAATGGAAGCCTTACCCAACTTGAAAGACACATTTAACGCAATCAAAATGGTGGACAGCACTTATTTGTATGGAAAATAATCTCTTACAACATTTTAAAAGGTTAAATATTAAGGCCAACTTTAATATTACCGTCATTTGGAAATCCTTGAACTCTGAACTTTTCGTGTACAATGCCTGAGTATTTTCAGTAGGCATATTTTAGCTAAACATCATTACGGTTAAAAATCTACCGAGGCTAGAGGGCTGCAAATTGGCATGTTGATCATCCACCCTTCAATCATCAAACATTCCAAATTGCAGCTCTCTAGCCTCACTAGTTTTTATCCTATTTAAGGTTAAAGTTGGTCATGGATCGTGCATCTGGCAGCGCTTTCTGGTTTCACAAAGCATCCTACGTTGTACAGAAAACTCGACTGCACTGGAGAACATTTTTTTTTTACTTATCTAGTGTTACAGTTTCTCATCAAACTTTGCTGGAGTGAAAACATAATGTGAAATGTTCTTCATGAACAAGTTACACGCAGATTCTGTCCATGAATTTTGTGATATAAGACAACCAGTATTTAATATACCAGCTTTCTCCAAATTTAGCCCAAACCAATAACGATTACGGTTTTCCATGTCCATGTTATATAGCTTATAATTTCATTTCGACACTTAAAAAAAACTATTCATATATTAACTAGAAGAGACTTGAATTTAGATAATTAAACTGAGTGTTGGTACTTATTCATACACATACATTTTTCTGTTCTGTTCACACACAAACGCACACACATATAAAGGTAGAATCCACGAAGGAGAGTGAAACTAATTAGAGTAATCGCTGCGTGGCCTTTGGACTCTTGTCCCTTTACTAAGCTTAGTAAAGGACGAGAATCGAAAGGTCCTTTGGACTCTTGACCCTTACTAAGCTTAGTAAAGGACGAGAATCGAAAGGTCTTGCAATGGTTACTCCATTAGTTCCACTTTCCTTGGTGGATCCTGCCTTTATTGATACATGAACCACATTCCAAATTTTCGTGATTCCAGTTATACATATATAATATATACACAGAATTAATCCACATCATCATCCACTTCCTCCCAGATCGCACCATAAACACAGGACGCAATGAAAACAAAAACAAGCACGACGGAGAGAGAGAGAGAGAGAGAGAGAGAGAGAGAGAGAGAGAGAGAGAGAGAGAAAGCTATCAATCTCGGAACGACAGGAAGCAGCTGATGAAACTACCCGTCCGTATTTCTCTGGGGACCCATCGAAATGGCACAGACTTCAAACCGAAACATTTTGTTGCAGAAATATTATCAAGATTCAACCCCAGCGACATTTGATGAATATATATACACGGGGGGGGGGGAGGGGGGGGCCTGCGGTGGAGTCAGTCTACTTCATATGCACTAGCTTTGGGGGGGGGGGGGGGGTGGTGGATACATTACGCTCACTCGCTAAGCTGCAGCAGTGTACAGAGATTTGCTTGTGTGAGTTTTCTGTAAAAGGAAACTTTTTCTGTCCGCCATCAGATCTTAAAATCTGCTGAGGCTAGAGCGCTGCAAATTGGTATGTTGATCATCCACCCTCCAATTATCACACATACCAAATTGCAGCCATCTAGCCTCACTAGTTTTTATTCTACTTAAGGTTAAAGTTAGCGTCTGGAAACGCTATGGGTTCCAACAACACAGGCCACCACAGGGCAGTGGCTGAAATTTTCATGAGCCGCAAATGAGAGTCTCATACAGCATTTATATGCTGTACAGATAACTCAATACACTGCAATTTTTGCTTGCTTATTTTTCAAAAGTAAACATATCTCAGAATAACTCACTATGATGCGCATATATGTTACATTTTATTTCAGATCTGATTTGCCCCCCCCCCC
The DNA here is from genome assembly GCF_015104395.2 of Macrobrachium nipponense. Classification (NCBI taxonomy): domain Eukaryota; kingdom Metazoa; phylum Arthropoda; class Malacostraca; order Decapoda; family Palaemonidae; genus Macrobrachium; species Macrobrachium nipponense. The sequence goes on from NC_087222.1 coordinate 31,241,126, forward strand.
CCCCCCCCCCCCCCCCCCCCCCCCCCCCCCCCCCCCCACAACACACACACACACACACACATATCAGTAACACGACCAAACATTACCGATATTCCAAATATTTTAATGAAAGAAGTTTCACCAAACTTCGGTAATATTAACAGATGCAAAATCATTGGAAACAAAATAACGCTTCCTCCTATAAGTAGATTACTTATTTACTTATTTTACAGAACATCTTCTACACAAACGTCTGCACTTAATGCACATTACAGAAAAACAAATACAGTATCTATCTCCACACACACACACACGCACACAAACGCTAATGGCTAATGGGCATAATTTAGACCAAATGCATTGCTAATTGCCACACGTCCCGCTAATTGTACAAAGAAGACGAATGCCATTAATACCACATTAATGCCATCCTGATCTATATATAATTAGAAGATGAAAAAGTATTATTATTATTACTACTACTATTACTACTACTACTATTATTATTATTATTATTATTATTATTATTATTATTATTATTATTATTATTCAGGAGATAAATCCTATTGATGTGGAACATTTTGCCCACCAAAGGGGCCACTGACTTGAAATTCAAGCTTCCAAAGATTATTATTATTATTATTATTATTATTATTATTATTATTATTATTATTATTTTTCAGTAGATGAAACCTATTAATATGGAACAAGCCCACCACCAAAGGGGCCACTGACTTAAAATTGGAGCTTCCAAAGAATACCAAGGTAGTCCATTAAGAAGATGTAAGAGGAAGTAAAGGAAAATAAAGAAAGAAGAGATCCCACTTATCAAAAAGGGGAAAAAATAAATGAATAAATTAATAGCTAAAAATGTATGGATGGGTAAATTAGGATATGCAACGGGCTATTTGCCGAAGCTTTTATCAAGTCCTACATTGAATAAATGATGTCAAAATTAAAGAGAAGAATAAGAATATTAAGTTTCCCTTCACGAGTGGGTAATAAAAATGGCTCCATATTTCCCTCTGTCCATTAAGCATCATTTCGAGTGAAATAAATGGAAGCAATTTCCCTTCATCAAACTATATAATTATTATAAAAAAAGTGTAATCTCTAAATTAGCAGATAACACAAAACAGCTTTCACTTTCCTCAGTCAGTCAATTATATCATCCCCTAAAAGAGAAGCTGTACAAACTCACTGCAATAGACAATAAATATTTAAGAGGAGAAAAGAAACTTTCAACCAAGGCCAGGTGGTGGCCTGTGTTGTTGGCACCTATATCGTTGCCAGACGCACGATCGTGGCTAATTTTAACATTAACATAAAAGCCACTGAGGCTAAAGGGCTGCAATTTGGTATGTTTGATGATTGGATTGGAGAGTGGATGATCGATGTACCAATTTGCAGCCCTCTAGCCTCAGTAGTTTTTAAGATCTGTGGCCTGTCCTATAACGTTGTCAGACGCTCGATCATGGGTAACTTTAACCTTAAATTATATATAAACCACTGAGGCTAGAGGGCTGCAATTTAGTATGTCTGATGATTGGAGGGTGGATGATATACATACCAATTTACAACCCTCTAGCCTCAGTAGTATTTATGATCTGAGGGCAAACAGAAAAAGTGCGGACTGAGAGACAAAAAGCCATGCAGTAGTTTTCTTTTACAGAAAACTAAAAACCCAAACACTTTTTTTTTTAATTCCCAAAATGTTACCAAAACAAAGCAAGAACAAAAAAACCGCGCAAAACTCATGTCAAATCAGAGATGATTTTTGGAGCACAATCCCAAGAGAGTTTTGAATGGGAGGGAACGGGGGGGGGACTGCGATGGAGGGGAAAACGAAAGCATGAAGCGCTTTTGAGAGAATAGTGATTACTATTATTATTATTATTATTATTCAGTCAAATGAACCTTATTCACATGGAACAAGGCCACCAAAGGGGCCACTGACTTGAAATTCAATCTTCCAAAGAATATTAAGGTGTTCATCAGGAAGATTTAAGAGAAGGTGAATAGAAACACATTAAGAAGAGATCTCCCTTATCAAAAGGGAATATAAAATAAATTTATAAATAGATAAATATTAAAATGCAGGAAGAATAGTATTTGGGTAAAGTTCAAATAAATTCACCAGACTATTCTAAAGGATAAAAGTATTTATAAGGTCATGTTTGCAAGAACTGACAGAAAATACTAGTACTGACTATAATAATAATAATAACAATAATAATATGTCAGAGCAAACTGTAAGAGTTCACAGCCATGGAACAAGCATACAAAAAAGTGTAGACAAAACGAAGACCGCATCGTAACGAGACTAGAATATGACGAAAAGATAAAGAAAAGGTGAAGGTACTTGTAGGCAAGGTCTACAAAAACTAGCAGCTCATCTACACGAGTCTACAACATAAAACGAATGTCTAAATTGATAGACTTTACTGAAAAAGTACAGAAATAACTAGTAAGTCTTCACAGAAAGTCTAGGTTATCAGAGGAAAGTTAAAAAAGCCATGGAAAGAAAAGATATCATCAAACCTAGAAAGAGAACTGATGGGTAAACGAGTCAGCTGAAAATAGGGGGATGGGGGCGGGGCTTAGCATCAGAGGGGGGCGGGCTTGTGGACGAAGACAGAACAAAAACCCCAAGCCGGCAGCAGCAGCTGGACGCGAGAAAACCAGAAACGTCCAAAATCGGAGGAGATATATTAAGTGGACTTGAACTGTATTTGAGGGTAAGGGGAAAAGCGCGGTAAAACTTGAGGGGAAAAAACGGCGAGGGGACATAATAAGGGAAAAGCCCCGAGGGCTGTGAGAGAGAGAGAGAGAGAGAGAGAGAGAGAGAGAGAGAGAGAGAGAGACCAGTAAAGAGGGGAAACCATGACGGCGTATTAAGGTGGGAGTAAATTAAAAGGAAATGGTGATATTACCGCTAGAGGGGAGGAGGAGGAGGAGGAGGAGGATAGGTTGGTGGGGAAGGAAGGCTGGAAGAGGCGAGGAATTGAGGAATTTGGAGAAGGAGGGCGATAAGAGAGAGAGAGAGAGAGCAGCGAGGCGAGAGAGAGGAGAGAAAGGCAGGCAGGCACAGGTGTCTTCAGTAATGAAGGCATTGTCGCCACTGTTGGGAGGATTATTACTTGGGGGGGGGGGGGGGGGGGAACCAACCTCTTGTCTAATATTACCAGGATTGGGAATATTCTAGCAAAGAAGATATGTATATAAAACACCATATATATATTAATATATATATATATATATATAATATATATAATATATATAATATATATATATATATATATATATATATATATATATATACGTACATTACACACCTGCCGATTAACAATGCGTTCGACTGCACACACAATTCCCGCCCTACGAATCATGGCGCCTGCCAGCTACAATTAACCAACTACCAGGTACATATCTTACTGCTTAGGCCATCTTCTGAGCAATGCATTCTGTGCCCCTCCTGGATTCGAATCCGGGAAACTCGCACTGGGGAAAGCGAGTGGCCTAACCGATGCGTAACAATATATATATATATTACATATATATATATATATATATATTTGTAAGAGGTCCAATTCCAAGTCACAGGACAAGCCAAGTGCTTTTTAGGGCAGTGAATATTGTACCTAGTAGTTGATCAACTGTTGTAGATTGTGGCCAATCTCTCTTTCTCCCTCTCTCTCTCTTTCTCTCCCTCTCTATTTCTCTCCCTCTCTCTTTCTCTCTCGTTCTCTCTTTCCTTCTTTGTTTCAACTGTCTCATTTTGTCACACACTCTCTCTCTCTTTTTTCATCTCTCTCTCTGTCCCATTTCAACTCTGTCTGTCTGTCTCTCTCTCTTTCAACTCTCTCTCTCTCTCTTTCTTTCTCTCTCTCTCTCTCTCTCTCTCTCTCTCTCTCTCTCTCTCTCTCTCTCAAAGCATCACCCAGCCTCTTAAGCGGAACCCTATACACAACATTTCCCTATGATTATCAAAGACGGGACCTCGTCCATGCAAACCGCATCGCCCCGTGAGAGAGAGGCGATTATACCAGGATTGGGTGAGGGGAAGGGGGGAGGGGGGAGTGGGTGGGGCTTATAACCCCTTTTTTTGGAATACGGCTGCGGTTCCTTCTCTCGTAGGGAAAGGGTTCCTTTTTGTTGGTTTTCGGAAGGTGCCAAAAGTCCCGTCGGCCGGTATGACAAGACCGCAGAACGGGACTTACTGTGGCGGGTGGGGGGTTGGGGGGGGGGGGTTGTTAGATACTGATAGTGTACGTGGGTGGATGAATGGATGGTAATAATAATAATAATAGATTACTGTAATGTAATATTTTTTATTAAAATAATAATCATATAGCATAGAATTTTACTGTAATAATAATAATAATAATAATAATAATAATATACTGATATAATTGTTGATAAAACAATAGTCATGTAGTCTAGATTTTGCTGTAATAATATTAATAATGATGATAATATAATTGCTGATAAAATAATAGTCATGTACCCTACAATTTTACTACAATAGTATTATTAAGCTGATATCATTTTAGATAAAATAATAGACATGTAGCCTAGATTTTCCTGTAATAATAATAATAATAATAATAATAATAATAATAATAAATAATAATAATAATAATAATAATAATAATATTAATAATAATAATAATAATATAATTATTGATAAAATAATAGTCATGTAGCCCAGATCTTGCTGTAACAACAATAATAATAATAATAGAAATTTGTCTATTATTATTGTTATTATTATTATCATTATTATTTACTCCAAGTAACTTCAAACGCATCCAACGTCTACCTGACCTCCTCCACATTCTTCCAATTTCAATCGAAAATCTGAGTAGTTGTCACGCCACGGTACAGTTTTATATCAATCAATCAATCAATCATTTCAATCGAAAACCTCAATGTTCCTTGCTGACTATCCATGCTCTCTTATCTTGATCTTCTTTTGTTTTCCGTAAAAGAGAACTATCATAGAGATGTGTATTTGTCTGTCCGTCTGCACTTTTTCTGTCCGCCCTCAGATCTTAAAAATCACTGAGGCTAGAGGGCTGCAAATTGGTATTTTGATCACCCACCCTCCAGTCACCAAACATACCAAATTTCAGCTCTCTACCCTCCCTAGTTTTTATTCTATTTAGGGTTAAAGTTAGCCATGATCGTGCTTTTAGCAACGATACAGGATAGGCCACCACTGCGCAGTGGTTAGTTTTACGAGCCGCGGCTCATACAGCATTATACCGAGACCACCTAAAGATACATCTATTGTCGGTGGCCTTAAATACATGCTGCAGCGGCTGTACAGAAAACTCGATTGCGCAGAAGAAATTTTTCACTTAGTTTCTTTGCTTTCTCAGGGCCTGGGCTAGTTACGCTCACTGGGTCTCCAGTTACCGGAAAATTAATACAAAAGAGTTCAATCTTTGAAAGTCAAGTCAAGTGTTTTCACACTATTATGATTTTGTAGAACCCAAGACTTCATTAAAAGTTCCTCATGGATGAGCGGATTACGTACTCGCCCATCAATCTGGTAGCCCGAGTTCGCTCCCCGCTGCCTCCAATGCATAACCAGGGGATTTTATTTCCGGTGATTAGAAATTCATTTCTCGATATAATGTGGTTCGGATCCCACAATAAGCTGCAGGTCCCGTTGTCAAGTTGCCAATTGGTTCCTAGCCACGTAAATAAAAATCTAATCGTTTGGTCCAGCCCTAGGAGAGCTGTTCATCAGCTCAGTGGTCTGGGTAAACTGAGATAGACCTAACTTAAGGCTTCATTAAGATACTGTACATTCATAGAACTCCTCAAAAATCCTTTAACAGATTCTATCTATTCTTGTGGGATCCTTCCAGCGCCTATACATTCATGGGATCGACTCATAATCCTCCTCCGGGTTGTATATATCTACAGGATCTTTCAAACTCTTCCCTTTCTGCAATTCTGTGACAACTCTGATAGAGCTTAATTGTTTCATAGGATCCTCCAGATTACTCGAACCCCATACTAAAATCTATGGTCAACCAGAGCATTGTTTCACCAACGAAAATTAAAATACATATGCTATATTTAATCAGAAATAATTGTTCTGCACTGTTTATCATGCACATTACTTATTTTTTAAAATTTTCATTCCAAAAAATAAATCATAAATATCCTATCCTTCAATTCCTGCATCTTTAACTCAACGCGAAAGACCTTTTTCAGACCTTTTTAGGCTTTTCCAAAGACCTTTCCTAACCCTCAACAAGAACAACAAAGTAGTTTATAGGCTTACTCCCCGAGTAAGCAAAAATATTTTTCGTATTCCTCTTTCTTCATACACCACTGATTTTCAAACGGTCCTATTGATCCTACAAATTCATAGGATACGGCCAAACTCCTCAGACAGATCCTCTGCAGCCGTGGGATCTTACCAAGGGACTCCTGCTCTCCTACCCTCCCTTCCCCTCGCGACCAGGGCATTAAGGATGCAAATGGCCCCACAGAGGAAGCTATTTCCTCCGACGTGAAATGGCCAGCAGGCCCTGACAAGTGGAGACGCATGACCGAAGTTCTGTCCATTTTATGAATGGGAGGAACTTTGATATACGCAAGGTTTTACTACTGCTACTACTACTCTCTTATGAATGGGCGAAGTTTCGTGGGGAATTTTACAACCTTTTTTTTATGAATGGCATTACATCAGTAGCAAGAAGGCTACGGCAGCAAGGCATCTGTTTTCTAAGGAATCTTTGGTTTTGGTAGTAAAAGTATTATTATTATTTAGTAGATGAACCCAATTCATATGGAACAAGCCCACCAAAGGGGCGACTGCATTGATATTCAAGCTTCCAAAGATTATTATTATGTTATTATTATTATCATTCAGAGGAAATAGCCATTGACTGTAAAGTCAATCTTCTAAAAATATTATTATTATTATTATTATTATTATTATTATTATTATTATTATTATTGCTGGCCCTTGTAACCTAATCGTAAGTGAATTAGCCAGAAAAAAAGAAAATGCAACAGAGATATTGAAATGTAATAACAATTTGTCTAGTGAAATACAATCGTTAAAGTAATATGGCCTGTCCTCTCTCTCTCTCTCTCTCTCTCTCTCTCTCTCTCTCTCTCTCATCTTATTAGCTTTTAATATTCCACCTCACTTCACCCCCCCATCAAATCCAGAGTTGATTCCGCAGGAAATAAAAAAAATATCCATATTTCTATTTCCAACGTCAGATCTGTTTGTTTCCTAGCTGTTTCTCCTACCAGTCCCCCCCCCCCCCCCCCCCCCCTCTCCATCTCAAGGTCTGGATACCTATCGCCTCACCTCTCAGACGCTCGGTCGTTTGTGAATTGATTTTCCGAATGCGTTTGTGGCGTGTTTGTTCCTCCTTGTTTCTTGCGTGTGATGGGGTAAAAAAAAAACTATGCATTTGTATGTTTATGTATTTGAGTGTTTGTGTAGCCGAGTGTTTGCGTAGATGAGTGTTTGTACACCTGAGAGTTTGTGCAGCTGAGTCTTTGCGTAGATAAGTGTTGTGTATCGAGTGTACAGAGAGTGCAGCTGAGTCTTTGCGTAGATAGGTGTTTGTGTATCTGAGTGTTTGTACACCTGAGAGTTTGTGCAGCTGAGTGTTTGCGTAGATAAGTGTTTGTGTATCCGAGTACACCTGAGAGTTTGTGCAACTGAGTGTTTGTGTATCCAAATGTTTGTACAGCTGAATGTTTGTGCATTTAAGTGTTTATACAACTGACAGCTTGTGCAGTTGAGTGTTGGTGCAGCTATTAGTGTATCTGAGTGTTTGTACAGCTGAATATTTGTGCAAATGATTATGTAAATGATTATGTAACTAAACGTATGTGACTGTTTGATGCAAGTGTTTGTGTTGATGCAAGTGTTTGTGTTGATGCAAGTGTTTGTGGGTGCGACGCACAGTGGTCCAGGATCACGAATTCGTGGCCAAAAATCAATTTCCACTGATTGAAGGATTAATTATGTTTTTCGGTATTTCATATTCTAGTGATGTTAATGCAACAAGAGAGGACGAAGTTGCAAGTTTAAGTGGGTCATAAACTGATGGAAAAATATTGAGGTATATATTTATGAGCTTCATATTTTTTAATATGTGAAGAAATTTTACCTCAAGTTAGTAGGAATACCTTTAATGACATAACTACAATACATACATGGCGACAATATATTCTGAAACTAACAACGCACATAGAAATTAATAGGTAAAGTTGTTGCAGATTTTGAAAGGTATTCCCACTGTATCCACCAATGTATTTGCCATCTGGGCAATGTTTAGTACATAGACTTTCATAATCAGCAAAAATTTCTTGCGACCAGCTGCGACCACGAGGATTGCAACATAAGAAAAGGACTCGTTTATCACCCGAAGTCCTTTCCCTTCTTGAAGCATCACCTATTTTCATGAGTGATCCCACTACCGAACAGTCTGGAAATGGTGGTCGGGAAAGTGACAGTGATAATGATATTGCCAGTGACACTGACAGTAATGGTTGATAACACGACTGATGATAGTGATTGTGATTTTGACTGTGATTGTGAAAGTAGTATGGGACACTAAAGCACTAGTTTTATTATTCTTTAATTATACTTGTTAATTCCTGCCATAGTCAAAATAATATCGTGCTCTCGTATTTCTTTCATGAAATATCGTGCTCTTGTATTTCTTTTATTTTTTTCATGAATTCTTATTGTTTATATATAGTTTTAATTTTTTTTTTATAATACTATAAAAATCCCGTTCTTATGACTAGTGTTATCATTTTCGTGATTCAAGAAGGTCCAATAGTATATACAAAAACTTTATGTAACGTTAGAATAAACTTTTTCTTTGTTTAATTCTGCATTTTATTAATTTGAATAGATGTTCAAGACACTGGGTTTCAAGTTGGGATCTTTTCACCTTAGAGTTTTGTCCACGATTTGGCAATTCTGGACCACTGTGCGACGTCGAGACAGACCAGAAACAGATGCAAGAAATATGAGATAAGAACCAGAACAGCAAATAAAAAAAAAAAAAAAAAACAAGAGAAACGTCCAGAAATAAGAGAGAAAAAGAATAATTCTAATTTTTTCTTTTAGGAAACGAGGGACGACAGAAAGATAATACTGTGATGAGGTATTACTCAAATCTTGATTTCCAAAATAGGAAAGAGGGGCGAATTGCGCCCCCCCCCCCTCCCCTTCCCTTCAGCTATTAGGGACAGAGGAACCGGGTGTCCAGTGTCCAAGTGTCCTGTTACGGGCGTTGCGCGCTCGCATGCGTTCACGCGTTCACACATACGCAAGTAGATGTGCATATGTTGTCGAGTATTTTAGTAGGACGTGAAAGCTACTTCAAGCCGACCAATGGAGCCGCTGACTTGGAATTGAAGCTTCCAAAGAATATTAATAGGAAGAATTAACGTGGAGAGATCCCACTTACTAAAAAATGATAATAAATTAACAAACAGATAAAAAAAAAGTATTAAAATACAAGGAGAATTAAGGTAGTCATGCATTGCAACTTCGCTTGAAATGCAAACAAAATGTAAAATAGAATTGACAATTCCTTGACATTTTCGCCTCTGTAATCAAACGGTGCCAATAAACGTGTCATTGGATATCCAATTGATATCTACATTGACATCGACTGATATCTACATTGATATCCAGTAATTACCACATTGATATCCACTGATATCTACACTGATATCTATATTGAAATCCAGCTATTATATACCACATTGATATCTACTGATATCTACATCGATATCCACTGTTATCTACTGATATCTATATTGATATCCAGCTATTACAACACTGATATCTACTGATACCACATTGATATCTACTGATATCTACATTGATATCCGCTGTCTTACTAACTATCTACAGATACTACATGATACTACTGGGTTAGACCACATTGATATCGACTGATACCTACATTAACATCTACTGATACTACATCGATACTGATATCTACATTGATATCCACTGATATCTACTTATATCTACAGATACCTACATTGATATCTACTGGTAGTACCACATTGATATCGACTGATACCTACATTAACATCTACAGATACCACATTAATATCTACTGATACCACATCGATATCGACTGATATCTACAGATACCTACATTGACATCGACTGATATCCACAGATACCTACATTGACATCTACAGATATCTACAGATACCTACATTGATAGCTACTGATATCTACATTTATACCCACTGATATCTACTAATATCTACAG
>NC_087222.1:31251902-31266902 GCF_015104395.2 Macrobrachium nipponense
ACAATAGCTAGAATAAGATTCCACAGCATGGTGGTAATGGGGTACATTTGGGATGAAGTGGCTTGGCGGGAGGCCATTGGGAGGGGCAATCAATTGAAGGAAGACAGGGAAAAGTACTGGAATAACTAGGCTACTGAAATAGGGGGGTACAGAAGTTGAGGGAGAATTCCAAAGTTGCTTCTGTCATGCTAACTAATATATATTAAAAGTTAAACCTAAGCTAAAGTTATCGATCTACAAAATAACTAAAAGTAAAACAAAAAGCTAAAGTAACTGTTTTATAAAACATGAACCAACTAAAAGTTAAACAAAAGCTAAAGTAACTGTTTTATAAAACAAAAACCAACTAAAAGTTAAACAAAAGCTTAAGTAACTGTTTTATAAAACATAAACCAGCTAAAAGTAAAACAAAAGCTAAAGTAACTGTTTTATAAAACATAAACCAACTAAAAGTTAAACAAAAGCTAAAGTCTGTTTTATAAAACTACTAAAAATAAAACAAAAGCTGAAGTCACTCATGAATCAAACAGGTTCAACACAAGCTAAAATCATAGCTCTGTAAAATGACTAAAAATAAAAGAAAAGCTAAAGTCATTGATTACTCAAATAGCCTCAACAGAAAATAAAGTCACTGATCTGTACTACGACTAAAAATATAAACCCCCAAAGTCACTGATTTTCGACACATTCGCAACAGAGAGCTGAAAGTCATTAATCAATATAATAAAAAAAAACACTATCAGTCTATAGAAAACACGCGACGCAGATCCAGCGGCGAGTGAAGACGGTTGTTAGGGGGTAGGGGTGGGGTGGTTGTAGTCAAAGCAAAATTGCATGTGGAACCCAGCTATGGGGCGCCAGGTAGTCGCTTAGTCGCCTATGATCGATAAAGCCCCACTGGAGACAGAGGAGGAGAGAGAGAGAGAGACAGAGACAGAGAGACAGCAGCACATGCGGAGGCGGTATAGGGCGTGGACTTTAAGAGCATCATATGCAGGTTTATGGAAAAGACAAAAAAAAAAAAAGAATGTCATATTATGACAAGTCAACACTCCAAACGCTATTTTAACTCATAATGTCATATTCTCCCAAATGCTGCGCAAAAATTGTACCATGTCGTATTTTTCCAGATATTGAACGAGTCATATTTTATATTTTCTTTGTTGTAAGATTATATTTTTCCAAATATCTGAATAATATTAACCTGTCATATATCTTGTGAAAAACCTTGATATATATATATATATATATATATATAAATATATATATATATATATATATATATATATATATATATATTTGCAGTTTAGCATTTTCCCATTGTGCGTAAAGTTGTTATATCACAGGAAATATATATTTCTCCTCACACATACCTACATTCAAAAATACACACATATATATATATATATATATATATATATATATATATATATTATATATATATATATATATATGTGTGTGTGTGTGTGTGTGTGTGTGTGTGTGTGTGTAAAATCCCCGTATCGGTCAGTTTCGGAATTCCCACACATATCAAGAGAGCTTCGAAACGCAATCTCGACAAATCGCTTTAATAGCCAACCAGAACAACTATAATAAAATCGAGTAACAGCAGATAATGTCTGTAATCATTGTTCGAAAGGAAAACACTTCTTTTCATTCTTGACTGATTCCGCACACGATAAAGTCCTGACTCATTTCGTGGTGCTTCTAATTGTTTTAAGAAACATTACTCTTATATTTTTTTCAGTGTTGATTTCCCAACGTTTCGTCTTTTCTCGAGAAACAATACTCAGTGATAATTATGAGCGTCTGATGGATTTTTCGACGTGGCGCTTCGTGGCTGATTGATGGATACACTTGATGTTCGATTGGTTTCTGTACTGTCGTCTCTCTCTCTCTCTCTCTCTCTCTCTCTCTCTACAGGAAAATATAAATCACCACACACGACAATGCAAGCTTTTGGAAATGAGATCATCAATTCTCTCTCTCTCTCTCTCTCTCTCTTCTCTCTCTCTCTCTCTCTGTTGTTACCAGGGAAAGAAAAAATAAATCGCGGACGTCTATTTGCAAGTTATGACGATTTCTTCTTCTTCTTTCTTCTCCGGCAGGAAAAAAGGCACCAACTTCCTTTTGAAGATGTCTGACGGAAGAGACGGAGGGAGACGAGCGTTGAGAGAGAGAGAGAGAGAGAGAGAGAGAGAGAGAGAGAGAGAGAGAGAGCACGAAGTTCGTCAGGGATAAGATGGTTTAGGGGCGATCAAAGATTCGGGCCGAATCGAATCCTTGATGAGAGAGAGAGAGAGAGAGAGAGAGAGAGAGAGAGAGAGAGAGAGAGAGAGGGTCGTATCTCATGTTGTTTGCGTATGTAGTATGTATGTATGTATGTGTATATATATATATATATATAATATATATATATATATATATATATATATATATTTTCCAGGTCGAAGCAATCATTTCCAGCCTGAATTGTTCCAGGCCGAAGCAATTATTTCCAGGCTCCATCCCCGAAGACTGAACCTTATCTATGTTCTAAGATGGACTGGTTAAAAAGTCCTGCACACTTTTAATCTCAGGACAGATACCGCCATTCGCCGCACAACGCGGCCTCATTCGTGGCCAACTGTCGGCGGCGTCGGCCACGGGCATAAGTTCGTTATTCCAGTTAATTGTATCTTTGAGGGTTCGCGTTTTAAAATGCAAACGCTATTTCGTGTCTCGGTAACTGCATTCTCGCCTTAATAGGACCCCCAAACACTATTACTCCCTTCGGTAAATAATCCTGGATGTAATTCATTGCTCGCTCTCTCTCTCTCTCTTTTTCTCTCTCTCTTCCCCCCCCACACAAGCTGCAAATGCAAAATTCCATAGGCATTTCCGACCTAATGAAAGAATTCGAAAAATGAACCCTGGCCCCCACCCTCCGGAACCCCCCCACACAAAAAATTAATTTCGGCTACAAAAACAGAAAATCATCCGATAGATTTGGCAGAGTTGATGTCATTCCTCTGTATTTTTTTTTTAATTTTTTTATTTTATTTTGGAAAACTGAAAATGAATGGTCATCAGGAGGGAAAAGTATGTTTTTATATTGATTAATATCTGCGTTATTATAGTGATGCAAAATATAACAAAATATTCTATATGCAGAATTTTTGTCGTAGTGCGTAACTTTAGTATTATATTTACAAAATATTCAAATATAATGTGGAATCACAATATACAATTCATTGGCAGATCTATTATTACTACTACTATATTACTATTAATATATATAACAATATAATAATATATATAAATTATTATTATTATTGCTAAAAAATTCACCATCTAGTCAAGAACAATTTGTCAAAAAAATATACAATTATATAGTAAATATATATAGTAATATACTTTACTATTTAAGTGTGGATTTTTATGACAAATTATTATTAGTATTATTACTATTATTATTATTTTTATTATATTATTATTAAGCAAAACATTCACCTATCAATATTATGATACTAATATACGATTTTAGTCTAAATCCATTCGCTCATTTATCATTCAAAATATACACAGACTCATTATTCCTAAGCAAAAATTTTTAGATTGACTGCATATGAAATCCTTTTATCACTTACTCGGGGAGTTAGCCTACAGAATACTTTTTGTTGTTGTTCTTGTTTGGGGGGGGTTAGAAAGGTCTGGAAGAGCCTATAAAAAGGTTAAAAAGGGGCGTTTCGCGTCGAGTTAAAAGATACAGGAACTTTAGGATAGGATATTTATGATCTATTTATTAGAATGAAAAGGTAGAAAATAAATAATGTCTATGTTAAACAGGATAGAACAATTATTTCTAATGAAATATAGCGTATTCATTTTAATTTGCGTAGGTGAAACAGCTCTTTTTGACCGTAGCAGATTTTAGCATGCGCCCCGAGTAGGCGGGAGGTCGGATTACTCCTAGCTGTACTATATTTTGATATGATGGTAAAAATGCGATTAAAATGCTCTTAAACTTTGAAACGTTTCGTGGACTGCTGTTTGAATCATCAGGGAAAATGGAGCTTTATCTTTAAAAGAACACAATTGCTAATTGTTCTTCGTTGGCTCTATATAGTTTTCATCGTCATAATCGAAGATGTACCAACAGACGATTGTAAAGTGTAAAAAATTATAATGAAGAGTAAAAAAAAAAAATGGGCCGAAGTTTCTACAAAAGAATCGAGATTTCAGTACAGAATATCATGCTGTATAAGCCGGGATCATGAAACTTTCAGCCACAGCCCATTCATGGTTTACTTTAACCTTAATAAAATACAAACCACTGTGGCTAGAGAGCTGCAATTTTGTACACTTGAAGATTGGAGAATGCACGATCAACATACCAATTTACAACCCTCTAGCCACAGTAGCTTTTAAGATCTGAGGGCGGACAGAAAAAGCACGAACGGACAGACAAAAAGTCATCTCAATAGTTTTATTACACAGAAAAGTAAAACCGAGTTAAAATACCAATAAATATAATACTGAAATAATCAGAAATTATTCCCAAGCAAAATCTAAATTGGATGAATGGGACTTGGGTACTTATGAGAGCTTAGTTATAAGGTTGATGTGCTGTTGATGAGCCCCTCTGTGGAGTGTACAAGATGTCGAGGCGTTGAAGAGGGAGAACTCCGCCTCATCCATGGGAGCTAGATGGGCGAGGAATGTGAGGAAAAGCGGCAGAACTGTGGAAATATTCCGCACACAAGGATCATCCCGACTGAAAATTTGCGTTGCTTCAGGCCGACAATCTTCATTTGTTTCGGACTGCGATCCTGACTTGCTGTTGAAGCCAGTTAAAATCAAACAGACCAGTCAATCAATCTGGTGTTTAACTCACTCTCTCTCTCTCTCTCTCTCTCTCTTACAATTACAAATTCAACTATTTCCTTCTGAAGTGGCGGGTGTCGAATCTTATTTTGGCTCTTCTGAGAGAGAGAGGAGAGAGAGAGAGAGAGAGAGAGAGAGAGAGAGAGAGAGACTTTAATGAGTGGGTTCACCTAGCTGTTACGAGATTACCTCATCGAGGCCCTGCCGTTACACGAACATTTTGACATATTAACGAACACCCACAACGAACACCCCCCCCCCCCACACACACACACACACACACACAAGTCCGGTTCGAGAAACGAACGCGGGTCACTCAGAGAGAGAGAGAGAGAGAGAGAGAGAGAGAGAGAGAGAGAGAGAGAGAGAGGGACATTCCTCTAACCCACCAGAAAACCCTTCAAAAAATATAAATCAATCTCTCGTAAAAGAAAAAGGAAAACATCAAAACAGAACCGCAGAACCAACCCATCCAGGCCGATGGATCCACTTAAAAGCAATTAAGTGACTTCGCCGTCAATAGGTTTTGGGGGGGAGAGAGAGAGAGAAAAAAAAAAATCTCGACATAGGCAGATATTTGAACGCAAATCCTCGAAGCTAGAGGACCCACCTACCCTCTATACCTCCCCCCCCCCAAAGAGGGGGGGGGGGGGGTTCTTCCACCCCTCCCCCTCAAAAGGCACCAAGCACAGATCCAATTACCTAGGAAGCTTTGATCTCAACACTCGCTCCGAATAAATACATCTCATTCGATCACATTTTTGAGCCCAGTCCATTTTCAATTTTGGACAAACACCAGCCCAAATACGCCTTTCCGAAGCCCACTTTTCATCGTGTTGGTTTTTTGTATAGAGAGAGAAAGACTGGCTGGCTTTTTCCTTCCAACTTTTTCAGTGCAGGGCGGTTTCATAAAAATGGTTGGCTTTGAACAAATCCATAGCTCTTAACCATAGCAGTAGTTTTACGAAAGGTTACGCTACGCCTACCCAATATTCATTCAAGCCTCTTCCCCATTTCTCTCTCTCTCTCTCTCTCTCTCTCTCTCTCTCTCTCTCTCTGGGGTGTTCAATAAACGAGCACATTCCCTCAATCAGCACTTTTTCCCAGTGGTCAAATTTTTTAAAGGCTAAGACTTTTAAACATTCGCCTATAGACTTCATAGAAGTCTATAGGCCCAATGGCTTGTTTAACGGAAAGGACACTTCTTTCTTTCTCCATACTTTCCAAGCTCCTACGTTCTACAGAAGTGTACTGGAGCGCCGATCAGTGCCAACGTTACAAAACGGAACTTTCGTTTTTAACAGATATCATTTTGGACCCTACTCTTAAAGACTTTCGTCTTTACTAAGCTTTTCACATTCACATACACTTTCCCTCGTCCTCTGAGGTCAAATTTAGGATCTTCCTTGCAAAACTAGTAATGTAGACTCTCTCTCTCTCTCTCTCTCTCTCTCTCTCTCTCTCTCTCTCTCTCTCTCTCTCTCTCATATAATTCCCATTAGGTGATATTCCAGAAGTTGCGAAAATTGAATATTCAACATTTGTATCTTTATGTATGTGTGTGTGTATGTATATATATATATATATATATATATATACATATATATATATATATATATATATATATATATATATATATGTGTGTGTGTGTGTGTGTGTGTGTGTGTGTGAGACGGAGCGCAAGCACGCTGGTGCGCGGGTAATTCCAGCCGTTTTGGACGGACCACAAAGGCCTTTGGAACGGCAAACTCTTGATTAGTGGGAAGAATAATTTCCGCCAGCAGTGGCGGAGGCGGGAACTGGAAGCTTCCAGGCTTCCAGCGCCTGATGCTTTTTGGAGGAGACGGCTCTTCAAAGCCTTAATGAGTACAGAGAGAGAGAGAGAGAGAGAGAGAAGAGAGAGAGAGAGAGAGGGAGGGAAGAGAGAGAGAGAGAGAGAGAGGAAGGCCGTCGTCTTGTTGCAAAGAGTCCAACATTACAACATTAATACAGGTAAATTATTTACCAGTTGTTTTCCAGGATAACTGCAACTTCCGGTTTTTATCTCATAATGAGTCGATTCTCTCTCTCTCTCTCTCTCTCTCTCAAGTCCTCCCACCTTCCTCTCTGTGATTCAAATAGAAACCAGACGCATTTATGAAACATCAATGATTTATAATATTCTATTCTATTCTACTCTACTCTCTCTCTAATATATACACTGTATATATATATATATATATATATATATATATATATATATATATATATATATATATATATACATATAACGAAACAAATACTGAAATCATATTCAAATGAAACGCTGGCAATGCGCCATCAAAATTCACCAAAGCTACAGAAAAAGACAAACAGGGGCTTTGCCCTTCCAATGAGGGTAATGGGAAATGTTAATAGCCCTACTAACGTAGTCCTGGTCTCTCTCTTTTTTTTTAACAGTATGCCTACGGTTCAGCTCAAAGAGGTCAAAGGTATCATAGGCCTCGCCTCCCCTCAAGAAATGTTATGCAAATGATGCTGTGGTAACCCCTTTTTTCCCCTCTTGTGGTTGGGGAGGCTCTGAGAGAGAGAGAGAGAGAGAGAGAGAGAGAGAGAGAGAGAGAGAATATACAAGCAAGGAAGTGGATAAGAAGGGTCACTGAAGTAAGGTATATGGAATATTGGAACGGCAGACCTATTTGCCCCCAAAAAATAGTGGTTTAACATCTGCGCCGCAAGAGCTGGGAGGAGGCAATGTTGCTGGTCACCACTACATGAAGTGACCAGACTCAATGTTTAATCGTCATTCACATCAGAACACTTCTTGAAAGCATTAAGTGATCCAAAAGAAGATAAAAATAACTGAGGATAAACAGCTTATTATTGATATTATATATATATATATATATATATATATATATATATATAGATATATATATATAGATATATATATATTATGATGCAACAAATATCTGTTATTTACTGGTCACCTATCCATATACCAGCAAGCTTCAACGTCTCCCTGTATAACTGACTGGAAAACCAACGATGTAGTAGCAGAAGCTTAATGCATAATAAGAATTACTGGTCACCTTTCTATGAGCTGACCAGGTACGCTACATGAGTTGGTCATCTAATCATTAATGGAGACGTTGAATCACGCTGGTATATGGATAGGTGACCCATAAATAACAGCTCTTCTTTACACCATTCCTCTGACCATTGAAATTAAGCAACGCCGAGTCTGTTCAGTTGTTGGATGGGTACCCAACTGCGAACTCTGCATGGTACTGGTACACAAATCCAGTGTGGGAATAGGTATGAAGCTTGCAACCCCACACCAAAATTATTGGCAAATCTCGCAACAGAGCTTTGGAGGCTGACGTGCCGGTGATTGGTTCACTCCTCTCATTCCTTTTACTGTATCTCCATTCATATTCTCTTTCGTCCATCTTACTGTCCACCCTCTCCTAAAATTGATTCATAGTGCAACTGCTTTGAGGTTTTCCTCCTGTTACACCTTTCAAACCTCTTTGCTTCCTCGGGGAGTAAGCTTACACACTACTTCGTTGTTGTTGTTGTTGATCTTGTCAGGGGGGTTAGGAAAGGTCTATGGAAAAGCCTAAAAAAGGCCTGAAAAAGATGTTTCTCGTTAAGTTAGAGATACGGGAGTTTTAGGATAGGATGTTTATAATTTATTTATTAGGATGAAAATGTCAAAAATAAATAATGTGCATGATGAACTGTACAGAACAATTATTTCTGATAAAATATAGCATATTTATTTTAATTTTCCTCGGTGAAACAACGCGCTATTTGACCGTAGATTTTAGCACGCGCCACGAGTAGGCTGGGTACTTTCAATTTCCGTTTAGAGGGCTGAATGACCTCACAGGCACCAGCGTTTGGCCTTTGGCCAAGTTCTATATATTCCATCTCATTCCAGAAAGTGAACACAGGCGAGGAGAAACGCCTCATGACGACCCAATCAAAATAAACCTTTATAAAAGAGACAAAAGGCGGAGCAAAAACACACAGACATAAAAAAACAAAAACAAAAAAACACAAACACACACAAACAAAAACAAACGTGTCAAAGAAACTGGGTCAAGGCTGTGCATTGACGTCTGCTCTATACGCGCTCAAAAAAAAAAAAAAAAAAAATAAAAACTGGCAATTAATATATGAAAAGAAAAATACTTCATCAACATTTTATTTATCAGGTGTTGACGAGTGCAGCTCCCCAACCGCCCCCCAGCCCCTTCTCTCTCTCTCTCTCTCTCTCTCTCTCTCTCTCTCTCTCTCTCTCTCTTTCAACCTTTGGCCTTTCATGTTCTCTTCGCTCTAAAAAAATATTAATAGTAGGACTCCATTACTTACGAAAGAGAGAGAGAGAGAGAGAGAATTATATGCGTAAGCAAATGCAACAATGTCTATGAAAGTGAATGAGAGAAATGGCACAGACAAAAAATGGTCCCTTGTCCTCGTGCATGAGAGAGAGAGAGAGAGAGAGAGAGAGAGAGAGAGAGAGAGAGATATTCAAAAAGGCCCCACTTCGATTTCGTCCCCGACATCAAACATGGCATGGGGGTTTTATGAGGAACAGCCTTTGATGGCTGAGGTGTGTTGCCAAATTCGTCGAGAATTAAGCCCATGTCGCCTCCACGGAATCCCCCACTATGCGAGCGGGGGACATTTTGCATTTGCCAAAAACCTTTGATGATCCGATTCGCTCGTATTCGATGGAGAGATTTTCCCTCATACAGAAAATGCTTCCATGTGGAGACGAGCGGCGACGCCGTATTACGATCCGGCGGTGTTAACACATGCTACAAATGTCTGGTAACTTTTGGCATCTGATTTCATACAAGATTCAGATGTCTGGCCACTTTTGGCATCTGATGCCATATAAGCATCACATGTCTGGCAACTTTTGGCATCTGATGTCATACAAGATTCAGATGTCTGGCAACTTTTGGTATACTGAGTCATACAAATTAAACACTCAGTGTCATGAAAACGAAAGATGTTCATCAACTTATGTATCTGGCGTCTTACAAGCTGGAGTGCATCTGGCGACACGCATACTGGAGATGTTTGGCATCTGGTGTCAAACAGACTACAAACGACAAGCAACTTCTGTCATCCGTCCACTATATTTTGTACAGCAAAACCACTATTTTTCTATATTCCTGTATTATGGCAAATTTGTGGTTGCTTAGCTTATTTAGATGTCGTCACAGGAACATGAATGTGCCAAAAATGAATCCCTTCACTGATGAAGAAAATAAAAACTTGGGGTGAAAACATGGCAGTAAGAGGCTGACAGTTGCCAGGTACTGCTATTTAGAGTCACCAGCTCATGAAAATGAGCGACTTTTACGTAAATATGTAATTGTAATAGCCACAACGTCCCCTTTTCTTCTTAAATTCCTCGCAATTTTTAGATAAGCTTGTCAGCACGTAGCCTGACCCCCGAAAACGTTACGTCATTCTGATACTATGGATGCAGATTCGAATCCTGCTATGAACGTCAGAATTTGTCCATATCTTTCGATCTAAGGCTTTGTAGTGACATGCTTATCCAGAAACTATGAAAATCCTATCAAAAGCATTTTCTTGCAAAGGGAGAAGGAAAAGCCTTGCATACTTTAAAGCATACACAAAGCACACCGCATTATACTTGCAGTTCCTCACAAACACACACACACACACATTTAACATGAGAAACGGATGATGTTGCAACTGTGCTCGGCCTCTCAGGGACATCGCTGCACTTTAAATGTGAACTAAAGCAGATACCTTCATTAAAATGACTGAATTCACTGCAAAGGTAAAACTCCACAGCACAGGATAACTTACAGAGCAAATCAGCGACAACAAACATTTCAAATTATATCTAATGAGTTGATGAGACGAGGAGCCAGACTGCACGGGATTATAAGAGGATCGATGGACAATGTTAATGGATTACCAAATAAGCACTGGGTTACACCAAAACACATTCATTTGGAAGAGAGGGGACCCCAAGATTCTGAATCAATGTAGGACAAAGAGAGGCTGAACCATCTCCATACCACCCGAATTCGAACTCACATTCCGGAGCCATTAAGCACCCAATCGGCGATTCTTCAAAGCAGTTGACATTACTTCGCTTCTTCGCTTCCCCTGGCGACACTTCTTGCTCTCTTTCTCTTTTCTCATAAGGTCAGTGCTTGAATGGGTGACCTGCCTCATTATGAGCGCCAGGCAGTACGCTTTCGCAACAAACTCCAAGATTCTTGCGTGAGCGGATATGGGGCCCAATGAGAGCTATAAGTAAAAAATGCAGTCGAATTTCCCGTACAGCATATAATGCTGCATGAAACTTTCAGCCACGGCCCCATGTAACACAGCCGTGGGTCCGGTAGTGGACTCAACCATGGCTCTTGAGATTCTTCGTTGCGGCACATGAAACTCAGCCATGGTCCGGTGGTGGCCTGTGTTCTTGGTACCTATATCGGCACCAGAAGTACGATTATAGCTCATTTGAACCTTAAATAAAGTCAGAACTAGTGAGGCTAGAGGGCTGCAATTTGATATGCTTAGTGATTGGAGGGTGGATGATCAACATACCAATTTGCAGCCCTCTAGCCTCAGCACTTACTTTCCTTTTACAGAAAACTAAAATTCGCATCGAAATCAAATCAAAAGACGAAAAAGACGCAATAGAATAAAAATTAAAATAAAATATACACATTGAAAAAGCTGAAATAAAATTATACATTTTGTGTCCAAACAAAGTGCACCATTTTATTTCAGCTTCGTATGACGTGGGGTCCTGCAGCCTCCAATTTCACGGAAATGATCGATAGGAGACAGGCGGCCCGAACTGCGCATTATTCTAACCAGGTCTATGTTAGTTGGTCTGAGTCCAGAACTCGACACTAGGCCTCTTACACCCTAATACACATTGGCCCACATTCAGGGGTCTCTTCAGACAAGGGCCCATCATGGTATAGAAGTAGTTTAAGAACTACCTCCTGAAGGATAACAGCTGCGTCCCACAGGATTATTCTACATCCTGGAGGAGAATGTCAAGGAAGAAGGCTTGAAATCGTTTTGGGAAAAGGAGAGAAAAGAATGATCAGTAATATGAGAGAGAGAGAGAGACTGAGCAAGAGAGAGCATGCCCCTTCCTTCCTTCCAAGGACACCGTGTATTCCACAGGGCCTGAGGGAGGGATAGTAAGTCGTAGTTCCATTTCCTTTCCTGCACATCTTTGTTGTCTACATGGAATGGTGACGCAGTAGGTGCGTAGCTCGTGTCCTTTGCCGGCTCTGAGCCTCTCACCATTCTTCTAGGGATGCCCCCATTCCGAAAAATCAGTAAAACAATGGACCTCCTCTACCCCGAACGTCCAATGACCCCTGTTCAAAAAAAGATGAAAACTAACATCCAGAACTCCATTTTCCCTGACGTACAACCATCTTCATCCTTCCCTCCAACTAATTCAATTCTATTCTCCTGCAGAGGAGGATGCACCTGGAGGAGAGGCAACAGGAAGGAACCTACCCAACCCCCTCCACAGCTTCACGAAGGAAGGCCACAACTTGACCGAAATCAGGTTACCAAAGTCTTCAAGGGCAGCCTGGTCCACGTTGAAAAGCAGTAGACATAGAAAAGGGCGACCTCGACCTCTAATTAGGCTCCGTCTCCAATCTGCCAACCGCTCCCAATCCGACCCTGAAGAAGGACCACTTCTATCCCCCCCCACCCCCCAACACACGCCTGTATATTTTTCTCCACCCTTCGGATTGCCCCCAAAATATCTGCAAAGAGCAATACGAAGAAGGACCCCTTACCAAAAGGTCCACAAGTCCACCTGTCCTCCAATCTTCAAACCACTACTGCACTATTAGTCCAAAGGACCTTTCTTCAGAAAGATGGAGGACCACCTTCCCGACGTCTAATTAGCCACCCCGTCCCTCTCGTCGACGGCTTCGTCCACCCTCCGAGGTGGTCAACACCCCCCCTTCCCCAGACGTCCCCAAATACCTACCATAGACGGAGGAAGACGCCAGGACAATATAGGATATCCCTCTGTCCATCACCAGACACTGGTTGTCCAGCGCCGAGCAATCCGTGGCCGAGATGGCTGGCAGCAACATCACTGTTGCGGAAATTTCGGGAGAAAAGACCCCCTTGACGGACACACCGATTGACCGTAAGACCGACCGAAAGACCGCCGACGTCGAACACTCACTGAAACCTATTGACAGTTTGTAAAATAGATATTGTATGAGGAGCGGGACGCATTAAGGCGAGCTTGCCTCTGCATAAAGGGGACCTGTGCTTACGCTCGTAAATGTCAGTGGGTCGCCCTCTCTCTCTCTCTCTCTCTCTCTCTCTCTCTCTCTCTCTCTCTCTCTCTTACGGCAGCAGCAACAGTTCCTGAAAGCGCCTAAACGCCCAGGGAATTAGGACATCAGAAAAACAACGACGAATATATTTTAAAAAAAATATAATAATAATAAATACAGTTTTATTAATACAGGAACACAGCTACAAAGCCTGTATTTTCGATACATTAATTCTTTTCAATCCTAAGCAGGTTATGAAACAACCACTGGCCCCCCCAAAAAACCTCTATCTACATAGTAGGGGGGGAATTGCCCCCCAAATAAAAATAAACGGTTACTTATGAAACAGCCTCACCTCGCTCCAGAGTAGTTTGGGGGCGAGATGGGCCCCCGAAAAAAAAACGTAATAATAGAAATATAATAAAAGCTGTAACTAGGAAAAATGAGAACATTTTTAAGACAATATTTTGGAAGCTAATAAATCACTGAAAAACTAAGACGCAGAGAGAATGCTCTGGGTTTCAATCAATGCCTCCGTGTGCCCCAATTATGTCCTTTTTCATGAGAAATAGAAACGTTTCTGTACAATTGGTGGTTATATACAGATATGTATATGTACATATTAGTATATGGCTGACGATAATATTCGAATTTGACTTTAGAGAGAGAGAGAGAGAGAGAGAGAGAGAGAGAGAGAGAGAGAGAGAGAGAGCACGCATTCCCATTAATTACCAACTACGCAAAACTCCATCTGACAAGAGAAAACCTGTGTATTCCAGGTACACCATAAAGGTGAACTTATTATGTGCATGAGTTGCCATCTACCCACTTACCGGATTTCATATCAACCAACTACGAGGTTGTGTTTGTATTGCAACAGCAAATTAATAAGGATTTTTTATTTCGTTTGCAAAGTTCAATATAAAATCCTACAATCGTATTATATTATGAAACATGTCATAAATGCTTAGGCGCAATCGAGTTTTGTGTGTACCGCTTATAATGCTGTATGAAACTCTCAGCCACGTTGTAACGTTGCCATACGCATGATCATAGTAAATATTAACATTAAATAAATTAAAAACTAGTCAGGTTAGAGGTCTGCAATTTGGTATGATTGATGACTGGAGGGTGGATGATCTACATAACAATTTGCAGCCCTCTAGCCACAGTGATTTTTAAGATCTGAGGGCAGACAGACAAATAGCCACCTCCGTAGTTTTCTCTTACAGGAATGCTCATAAACAGATCAATTCTACTTTAATCTAGCGTTCTATCTCTGTATAATTACAGTTAACAAGGAATCAAATCCACCGTAGAGAGAGAGAGAGAGAGAGAGAGAGAGAGAGAGATGAGAGAGAGAGAAAGTGGGGTGAGGGTGTTAGGGGGGGGGACATTTACACCGTTGCCAAAACAATCGCAGCCCATTAGACAACACTGACTCACACGAGGCGCGAATCGATTATCAATGGACGTTCAATCACAAAGCGAGATGGGCCTTATTATTCCTAATTAGCTTAATTATCTCTGCTATTAACACAACGGTCACCTGGAAAATGATTTCGCTGCTAACCCCCCTCCCCCCCGCCAACCCCCCCTCTCTCTCTCTCTCTCTCTCGTCACGATGAGAGAGAGAGACCAGAGAAATTAATCTTTTTGTCAAAATCATTCCCAAAAAGAAAGAGAGAGAGAGAGAGAGAAGAGAACCGAAAGAGAGAGAGAGAGAGAGAGAGATTAATCTTTGTCAAATCATTCCCAAAAGAGAGAGAGAGAAGGAGAGAGAGAGAGAAGTGAGAGTTAATGTAATGTCCAA
>NC_087222.1:31271902-31291902 GCF_015104395.2 Macrobrachium nipponense
CCTGGTAACAGATAGATAATTCCAGCCAAAACAACACTTGAACATGACCCAGTTCGAACACCTTTCCTCCGGCGACAGGAGAACACCCAGAGACCTGAAACTCTCTGGATAGAGAACGACCTTCAGCGCCCGCCTCCGCGTAACGTTGTGCCCAAAGGATTCCTCCTGGGGCCCCCTCACACTTTTCCTTAGCCACCAAACCCCATCCCCCCCCCCCCCCAACGCTTCCGTTCCCATCTCATAAAATCCACCCCCAAGACAGACTTCCTTTGACAAGCTCAGCCCCCTTCCAGCATCACCCAATTAAAGCTGATGCAATCCAGCCCACATTGCTTCGCTCTGTGTCTGTGTCTGCCTCATCCAGGAAAACCTTGGTTAAATATTCAATGGCTTTTCTAAGGCACTGCACAACTCGAAGCCAGTTTCCCCTTGACAGAGGGATTGGGACTGGAAAAACAATGTGGGTTTGCGGTGATCACTGTCTATTAAAAACAAAATTTGTGTGTGTGTTGTATCTACTTTCTTCCAGAAAACCTTGGTTAAATATTCAATGGCTTTTCAGGCTGCACAACTGAGCAGTTTCCCCTTGACGGAGGGATGGGTTCTGAGAAAAACAAAGTGTGTGATCACTGTCTTATTTAATAATAATTATAATTATTATTCACTAGGTGAAAGCTAATCACATGGAACAAGCCCACCAAAGAGGCCACTCACTTAAAACTGAAGCTTCCATAGACTTTCAGTCCCAAACTCCCACCGCTAAAGACCCCACAACACTGCAGCAGTAACTGATCGTGATGCAGAGTAAGAGCCAATGATTTTTCATCGCAAACGCCCCGCGACATCTGAGTGCCATCCCACGACACTAACCACTACACCAGCGAACCAGCTGAGACTTACATGAACAGCCTTATGGCAAAACCCTACGTAAATAGGTCAATAACTTACGAAAAGTAACTTAAGTGTTTTTTTATATATAAGTGATTTCTCTGTTGATGTCTTCTTCTGCACCTATAAACAATGCCTAAAACTCGTTAAATTAATATAAAACATCATATTAAGCTAACTGGTTAGCTAACTCTCCTTTATGGAAGTGATTTGTCCATACCGAATGCATTGAAAGACAAGAGGTTCAACCAGATGATATGATTGGTGGTGTGTTTAGAGGGTTTAACAAGACGCTGATGAGATTTCTATAAATATTTTTGAGAATGTTTTACCGTATAGTTTAAAATTTGAAGGTATTTTTTTTTAGGAGCAACCCTTTGGTATAAGGAACGGCTTAGTGATGAAAACCATAATACATACATACATACATACATACATACCACAAAAACACAATATCCGTAACAAAACAAAAAAAATATTCCCTCTTCACAACAATAATACAAGAAAACACTCACGCAGAGAGAACGGGCCCGATAAACAATAATAAAACAAAATAAAAATAAATAAAAAAAAAGGGTCCAACTTGTGATCTATTGGACGCCATAAAAAGGAGATCTGGAAGAGAGCCAAAGGTTAATGTTTCCCAAAAATGAGCCACAAGCGGAGATGGGGGGGAAGGGGGGGGGGGGAGGGGGGGGGAGGGGGGGAGAAGAAAATCCAGGGCTCTTCTTCGGTTTGGTGGAGGTCCGACGGTTGGGGATGAAGTGGTCTTGAGGGAGGGTGGGGAAGTTTGACAGTGAAGGACCTCGTAGTGAAGGAACTTCTAGTGGAGGACTTTGTAGTGAAGGATCTTCTAGTGATGGACCCTGCAGTGAAGAACCTCCTTGTAATTAATGATCTGGTAATGCAGGATCTTGCAGTGAAGGACCTTCCAGTGAAGCACTTTAAGGACTTAGCTTTGGAGAACCTTTTAGTGAAGGACTTTAAGGACTTTGCAATGAAGGCCCTTCTAGTGAAGGACTTTGCAGTGAAGGACTTTATGGACTCTGCAGTGAAGGACCTTCTAGTGAAGAACTTTGCAGTGAAGGACTTTATGGACTCTGCAGTGAAGGACCTTCTAGTGAAGGACTTTGCAGTGAAGGACCTTTTAGTGAAGGACTTCAAGGACTTTGCAGTGCAGGACATTCTACCGAAGGACTTTAAGGATTTTGCCGTGAAGGACTTTAAGGACTTTGCAGTGGATGACTTTAAGAACTCTGCAGTGAAGGACCTTCTAGTGAAGGACTCTAAAAACCTTGCAGTCAAAAGAACCGGGGGATAAACGGGTCGGAGGAGAGAGAGAGAGAGAGAGAGAGAGAGAGAGAGAGAGAATCCCACACGGCAATATACTCTCCTACGTTTGCCTCATTGCACCAGGAGCCCTCCGAACTGACAGCATACCCCCCCCCCAACAAACCCCTACATGGCACTACATAGGCCTGACCCTTTCCTGTAGCCTAACATAGGCCTAAAACCTTCTCCTCTTCCTCCTCCTCCTCCTCCTCCTCCTCCTACCATTTCTGTAATGGCCGAGTCGTAATAGCTAGCTTACGACAGGATTTTCCGACGCTGGTTGACTGACTGCCTTGGCCTGAGAGAGAGAGAGAGAGAGAGAGAGAGAGCGAGAAGAGAGAGAGAGAGAGAGAGAGAGTGCCCAAGTTTCAATTAAGACTCACCAGCAGGTGGACACGAACTTTTGCCTAAACTTCCAGGTTCCACAACTCACCTGTGGGCGAGAGAGAATAATAATAATAATAATAATAATAATAATAATAATATAATAATAATAATAATAATAATAATAAAAACATTGCAATCTTAACAAGAAGTAATATAAAGCCAATAAATAAGTTAATAAACAAATCAAATAAATACAAAAAACATGAACATATATTTTATATATATATATATATATATATATATATATATATATATAATATATATATATATATATATATATATATATATACATATTCATATTCAAATCTATACTTGCATGCATACTTACATACCTACATACCCACACACACACACATGCGTACCCCAAATCCGTGGGTAGGCGTTATCAGCCAAAAACAGTTAGGCATTGCAAGTGGGTTCTTCGTCCTAGAATTGACAAATCAGGTTCCGATAAAAATACGTCTTATTTGGGGCACTGAGTTTGGATCTCTCTCTCTCTCTCTCTCTCTCTCTCTTTTGTCCGATGACTAAGTAAGAGTTGCAGCCTCTGAGGAAGACTTCATTATCTTGCTCTCCGTCTCTCTGTCGTTTCGAGATGTTTCACATTTATTTCTCTCTCTATTATTTCCATTTATTTCATCTTAATTCTTTCTAATGAACACCTTAATATTCTTTGGAAGCTTCCATTTCAAGTCAGTGGTCCCTCTGGTGGACTTGTCCCATAAGAATAGGTTTCATATTGAATAATAATAATAATAATAATAATAATAATTAAATGTTCAATACGAATAGGTTTCATCTTCTGAATAATAAAAAAAAAATAATAATAATAGATGTTCCACATGAATAGGTTTTATCTACTGAATAATAATTTAATAATAATAATAATAATAATAATAATAATAATAATAATAATAATAATAATAATAATACATAAGGATTCCCCTCAGCAGTTTTCATTCTATTTAAGGCGAAAGATCGTGCGTCTGGCCAGCGATATGGGATAGGCAACACATCTCAAAACCTACTGAGGTTAGAGGGCTTCAAATTGGTATGTTGATCGTCCACCCTCTAGTCATCAAGCATACCAAATTGCAGCCCTCTAGCCTAAGTAGCTTTCATTTTCCTTAAGGTTAAATCTAGCCATGATCGTGCGTCTGGCAACGTTATAGGAAAGCCCACCACCCGGCCGCGGCTCAAAGTTTTCCATAGGCCGCGGCTCAGACACCCCTATACAGAGATATATTATTTATACGCAGCACAGAAAACTCGATTTCGCCGAAGAAACTTGGTCGTATTTTATTTATTTTTTGTTTTTTTTACGCAGGAACATTAGAGGGTCAGCGGAACTTCCTTCCGTAACAGGATTAGACAGCCAGACAGACAAACAGACGAAAGTCGGTCAGAGGATCACCGCCGGCCACAGACCACACGAACAACCATAATAAAATTAGATTATAAACTGCTATACCGTCAATAGTGGCTACGAGACGATAGATATAAATATATTAGTCATAATTTCTTTTTAAATGACCACGTGAAGTGCCTATTATATTATTATTATTATGATTATTATTATTATTATTATTATTATTATTATTATTATTATTATTATTATTATTATTATTATTATCATTATCATTATATACGATTGAAAATACTGCCTATTTATAAAGCAAAATCCGTAGAATAAAAATGAATGTATAATTCATGAATGATAATAAATTCAATATTATTACTAATATTATTATTATTATTATTATTATTATTATTATTATTATTAATATTATTATTATTATCATGCTGTCTATATTTATAGCAAAATCGGTGAATAAAACTGAATTATAAATTACAAAAAAATAAAATTACAAATTTACTTTTACCATTATTGAAAATCCTGCTCATTTATGTGGCAATATCCATAGAATAAATCCGCATATATTATATATGAACGATAACAAATAAATAAAATTACAAATCTATTATTATTATTACCATTATTATTGAAAATCCTACTCATTCATGTGGCAAAATTCATAGAAGAAGCCTGCATATATCATTTATGAACGATAATATAAATAAATAAGTAAAAATCCACAAAATATATCATAAATATATACACAGATCGTCACCTGTTACGAACACCATAGTACACGATGTCACGGTTCCTCACCCTCCGCCGGTGTCATAGCTCCTCCTCCTCCTCCTCCTCCATATTTGTAACGCCGGCGCTGATCACTGTTATTTCTCTAACTCTGTTTGTCTTAACCGCCTCGGAAGGGAAAGGCGGTGTTTACAAAGGGGTAAATGCGACTTCCGTTCGTTATAGAAAATCGAATTTAATGGATTTTTTTTTTTTTTTTTTTTTTTTTTTTTTTTTTTTTTTTTTTTTTTTTTTTTTTTTTTTTTTTTTTTTTTTTTTTTTTGCCTTTCTCTTCTCAAGATGGCGGTTTCCGGTTCAGCGAACTGGGATGATTTTATTTATATTATTATTATTTTGTTGCTTGATTTTTTGGCCAAATAATTTTTTTATGGGAATTATTATTATTCATATTATTATTATTTTAACTGCTATTTTTTTCCATTCAAAGACTTTGGAAATTAACTGAATTATAGCTGAAATATGTTTAATTATATATTATTATTATTATTATTATTATTATTATTATTATTATTATTATTATTATAGGAAGAAAATGGTCAATTATAAAGCTAATTAGTTTCAAAATAATTCAAGAAATTTGTATTAAAATCTCTTTTGATTTTGGTTTTGATTATTATCATTATTACTTTTTAAAATTCGTCTCTCTCTCAATTTTCATATTGTTTTATTTAGAATAATAATACAGACTTCCTTTGCAAAATTCATCTTAGTCTTTATTAGAAAATAAGGTTCATTTTCTTCATAATAATAATAATAATAATAATAATAATAATAATAATAATAATAATAAGTGGATTTAGTTTGTCCTTCCCCTGCAAACTGGTTTGTCCGCCTCGGTTGGGGGCTAGGTAAGTAGAGTGATCGTGAGGGTAGGGGAGTCAGTAGCGCCGGGTTACAGCGTGTGTATGTAGAACGCGCCAACAAGCTTGTAATAATAATAAATAATAATAATAATAATATTGGGAATAAATTGTACAAAACAAGCAGTAAATGATAGAAAGAAAACCTACTTTTCAAAATGAGAGAGAGAGAGAGAGCGAGGAGAGAGAGAGAGAGAGAGAGAGAGAGAGCACCCAGGAGACTCACGCGGTCCACTTTATCCGAACCACTTAATTAAAACTTACTGGTTCATGGACCCAACCCCCCAAAAACCCGCTCTCCCCCTATGCTAGAGGATATGATTGAATGGTTTACTGATATAATAATAATAATAATAATAATAATAATAATAATAATAGGCACTATTTCCCTATCACCTCCGATGCTAACCTCTAAAATAAAATAGAAGAAAAAAGACCTTCTTTTGTTTGTTATTTGGTGGAACTATTGTATACGTCCGTGTGGTTTTTCTTTTTTATTACTCTCTCTCTCTCTCTCTCTCTCTCTCTCTCTCTCTCTCTCTCTCTCTCTCCTCTACAACTGCTATGTAACACTACAATCCTCTGCCGGTTTGAAATATAAAAGAAAAAAAAAAGTGCCCAAGTTGAAGGTCTTCAGCGCAGTCGAGTTCTCTGTACAGCGTATAGTATTGTGTGAAACTTTCAACCACGCCCCTATGAAACTCTCGGCCGAAGCCCATGAAACTTCCAGCCACAGCCCGGTGGTGGCCTGACGCACAATCCATGGATTACTTCAACCTTAAACAAAATAAAAACCACAGATCCTAGAGGGCTGCAATTTGGTATGTGTGATGACTGGAGGGTGGATGATCAGCATACCAATTTGCAGCCCTCTAGCCTCAGTATGTTTTAAGATCTGAGGGAGGATAGAAAAAGTGCGGACGGACAGACTAAGAGCCGTCTCTATTATAACAGTTTTATTTCACAGAAATCTAAAAATTACTTCCCCACTTTGTGACATGCATAAAGCTTGCTACTGCGCCGAGAGAGAGAGAGAGAGAGAGAGAGAGAGAGAGAGAGAGAGAGAGATATCTTCGACACTCACGTCTCTTCCATTCATCACTGTTGCATTGTGATAGCTCTGTTAACCCAAATTACATTACGCTACTTTAAGTGTTCTTATTTTTTCAACTTTCTCTCTCTCTCTCTCTCTCTCTCTCTCTCTCTCTCTCTCTCTCTCTCTCTCTCTCTCTCAGAGCTCAGTCAGCAACCTAAATTGTAGTAGGACAAATAAATCAAATTAAATTGTTACCTCATACTTCCAAAACTGTTAAACTTTATAAACTAATATTCATAAAGTCGATTATCATATTGATTTATGATAATATATAAATTATATTATATAATATATATATATATATATATATAGGATATATATAATATATGTATTTATATGTTATGGTATATATATATATATTAATATATATATTATATATATAGATATATATATATATATATATATATAATAGATTTCCTTTTGAATATACAACCCACCACAGCCATACATTCATACTAATAAAAGTTGGGAGAGAAACAGACGTTCGTTAGGTGGGAGAAATACAAGTGTGTATTTTTAAACACGAAATACCCAACGTTCCAGCGTTCCAGGAATCCTCTCTCAGGAATAGTGCCAAAGCGTGTATGGGAATGCTCTGTACAAAAAGAGAAAAAATAAAAAAACTATAAAATGGAAGCCATTTTGGGGTTTTCGCTGATTGGAACGATAGCGGAGAACTACGTATGTTGTTCAATCTGAATTAACTTCATATACTATATTACAAGATTTATATATATATATATATATAAATATATTATCTATAAATATATTACATATAACCATACATATTCTAGATCAAACAATCAACACTTATAACATTACAAACAAGAAGTACTAGTACGCCATCAGAAACAATTCGACACGTTCGTAAGTATACAAATATACACAAACACTACACATTCTTAAACACATACACACACCCACATTAACACCCTAGCTCCATGAAAGTTACGCGTTTACATTCAATAACACACGGACATGTATAACCCCAACATGTACACACCTAAACTTATACACACAAACATGTACACAAAAAACTGTATACATAAAACATGTACATACAGAAGCATCTATACAACACCCTGCAAACACACAAACACACACATACACACAAATTCCCACAGCCCAAACAAGCCCTGCAAACATGCGCAGTGAGACAGATCTATCAGATTTCCTGACACCGAAATAACACCATTTCAATCCTTCGTTAGATCTGATGATGATGATGATGAGATCTTGCCTTGGGCGACTCATTGTTTTTCTTCTCTACTTTTTTTTATTTTTTTAAAGTTTAAATTTTTGCGGTGAAACCATGATGGTCGGTGAAAGGTTTTATTTTTTTTATTATATATGTCTCCATTTGTGTGTGTATATGTATATATATATATATATATATATATATATATATATATATATATATATATATATATATTAATAAGGCCAGGTAAGTTACTTTCAATCAATAAACCAATTGATATTTATCATTATCATCATGAGATCATCATGAGAGAGAGAGAGAGCATTACCATCATATGAGAGAGAGAGAGAGAGAGAGAGAGAGAGAGAGAGAAACTTGATACTGTATCAATTCACCTCTAAGTGTTCGCCATCACATCAAAATCTCCAAAATTATGCGAAAAACGGAGCCGAAAATTAACCGAATTAGGGGGCCGAGCCTTACGGTATGCGCAAAAACACGACAATTATCGAATTAGACCTTCGATAATTCTCTCCATTTCCTTCCTACACCGTGATAAAACACTTCAAGCATAGAACTAAATAGAACTAATAAGACGAAACCACAGCAAATACTTTCCACGAGCAGTCTGCAACGCCATCATTATTCTGTTCTTTAGTTTAATTTCAAAATTCGTCGTTGCATCATGGGCCAAAGAGCCAGATCGTACAGACGCCGTAAGTTGATTACAGTTTCCTTTGTATTCAAGCTTCCAGTAACCGGATCTGTATCCGGTATAACGCCATTTATGTAGAGGAAAGAAAGACCTTTCGCTCAATAGTCTGTATTTCAACTAAATTTCATGGGACACTTTCTACAAGAAAAATTATTATGCTTACTTAACAGAAAGGATATCTCCCAAATATTCTATGAATAGAGTTATTATTATTATTATTATTATTATTATTATTATTATTATTATTATTATTAAGAAGCTGAAACCTACTCACATGGAACAAGTCCACCAAAGAGGCCACTGTAGACTTGAAATTCAATCTTCCAAAGAACATTAAGAAGACATAAGAGGAAGCAAAGGAAAATACATAAAGAGGAGATCCCACTTATTAAAAAAAGAAAAAAAAATAATTAGATACATAGATACAAAGGTAGTAAAATGCACCAAGAATATGACTATCCAACCATTATCTCTACTGTACACAAAATGAACCCTAAATGTATTTATCAGGCCTCTCAGGCCTCATTAGAACTCACTGCCAATGGGTTCTGACATCGCCCAATCACCCAACCTAATCATCTAGTTCCTTTTCTATATCCATCTGGTTTAAGGTTGACAGAAAGAATCCATGGGTCCACATCAACCATCTCATACCTTTCAACATGCAAAAACCAGTTAAAAGCAAGAGTCAGAGCTGGCAAAAGGCCTAGAAGTCTAAATTCTCGGTTCCAGAGGTCCTTTGTTCCTCCTCACACCTCTGGACTGTGGGGCAGCCTCCCTGCAGAGGATGTCCTGCAGTTGGAACTTCTTCAGAAGTTGCAGTTGGAACTTCTTCTTCAGTAGTTGCAGTTGGAACTTCTTCTTCAGAAGTTGCAGTTGGAACTACTTCTTCAGAAGTCCAAGCGAAAATGCAATGCATTACTACCCTGATACGCTTCTCCTTGCATTTAAATACATTTTTGTCTCCATTTACCTGTTTATTAACTAATTTTTTTCTACTTGATAAGTGGGATCTCTTCTTTCTGTATTTCCCTTTACTTCCTCTTACTTCTTCCTAATGGACACCTTAATATTCAATTTCAAGTTAGTGGGCCCTTTGGTGGTGGGATTGTTCCATATGAATGGGTTGCATCTACTGTAATAATAATAATAATAATAATAATAATAATAATAATAATAATAATAATAATAATAACAATATTCTTTGGAAGATAGAATTTCAAGTCTATAGTGGCCCCTTTGGTGGGCTTGTTTCACATGAACAGGTTTCATCGATTGAAATAACAATAATAATAATAGTAATAATTATCCAGTCACAAACGAAACGTCAACCCAGCTGCTCTTCGGTCCGAACCAATTACAGAGACAAAGAGGACACCAAACAGAATCAGGGATTTCCCGCAAAACCAAACTTTCCGATTGAGTTCATCATACAGCCAGAGTGGAATTTAAAGCCCCGTCGAGTGTGTACATCTAATTTGGGTTTATTTCGCCGATAATGGGCAGTTGATGGGCCCTGTGCTGATGGGGTAATGGCGTTTGAAGGGACGTCATCACAGCCGCTGTCCTCGCCCCTCTCAAAATGGACAGCCAAAATTGAGGGTGTTGGGGGGGGGGCGTCACGTCGCCCCCATTTGGATGAAATCACCAGCCATCCCAACTGGTACTGGACTGGAAGCCCGTCATCAAACGCATGAACGAACACACATTTATATACTATATATATATATATTCTGTAATTTCAGTATGTTTATTTTTATGTTTTCTCAACAAAGACATAAGTTACCTCACCGTCAAAAACGGCTGTTAACGTAGCTTAAAGCTGAGGTTATTTCCCCAACTAAAGCACATATTATCCCCTCAACAAAGATACAACAAAGCCACAGATCATCTCCCCATCAAAAGCACAGGTTATCCCCCAACAAAGACAAAGATTATCTCCCCAACAAAGATACAAGTTCTCTCCCCAACAAAGACACAAGTTATCTCCCCAACAAAAGCAGATTATCTCCCCAACAAAGATACAAGTTCTCTCCCCAACAAAAGCACAGATTATCTCCTCAACAAAGACAGATAATCTCGCCAACAAAGAGACAAGTTATCTCCCCAACAAAAGCACAGATTATCTCTCCACAAAGGCACAGATTATCTCTCCAACAAAGAGACAGGTTATCTCACCAACAAAAGCACAGATATCTCCCCAACAAATCAACAGATTATCTCCCCAACAAAGACAAAAATTATCTCCCAAACTAAGAGACTGGTTATCTCCTCAACAAAAGCACAAATTATCTCCCCAACAAAGATACAGGTTATCTCCTCAACAAGAGACAGATTATCTCCCTACAAAAAAAACACGCTTTACCTGCCCAACAAAGAGACAAAGGTTGTCTCCACAACAAAGAGACGGGTTATCTCCCCAACAGAGAGAAACCAGATTATTTTGCAGAGGTAAAACCCCAAACCCCCCCTAACCCCCCAAAAAAAAAAAAAAAAAAACAAAAAACAAATTCTCCTCCACCGAAAAATTCTTGGAAAAAGACACAGCCAGTGACTCGACCTCAAACAATAATTTCGATTTATCGCAAAGTCTTGGAAGTTAAGGCAAATCCCATCTCAGCATTCCAGAAAGCAAAAAAATCCAGTCCAGGGAGATTTCCAGCGATGCTGGAACGATCCTCAGACGCAAATCTCATTCCCTGGGGGGAGAAGTGTCAGCGAATTTCGAACGGCTTCCAGTTCAGAAGTTAAAGCCTAACATTTTTAAACGAGTATATAATTCAACTTCATCGAATTATAGTACCTTTAAAATTCTAATATGATTCAATAATTCGGCAGATGGAGGTATACAATTCAAGTATGTATGTGTACATGTATCTCTCTCTCTCTCTCTCTCTCTCTCTCTCTCTCTCTCTCTCTGACCTCCCCACGATTTCCATCATCAGTCAGAGGCCGTGTCGTCCATTCTGACAGAGTGTTCCGAATAACGTGTACCGATTAACACCGATTGTTGAGACATTACCATTCAAATGAATCCCAATTTCTCTCTCTCTCTCTCTCTCTCTCTCTCTCTCTCTCGGTTTTTCCTCGTCTCTCCTCTTGTTTTATTTCTTAAAGTGTTCCTTCATTTACTCCAGTTCATAATTCGTTTTCTTCACTTTCTGCAATATTTCATCCTTCCTATGTTCTCTTTTCTGTGGATTCTCTTTCAATTAGTGGTTTGTTTTCTCTTCGATTTTCCCTTTCCTCTCTCTCTCTCCTCTCTCTCTCTCTCTCTCTCTCTCTCTTTTACAAGATTTGTGAGAAGTGGAACAAACTGCCACCAGAAGTTGACAACAGCAACAGTGTGGAAGAGTTTAAAAGAAAGTTATACAGAATAATTATTAGGACACTGTGAATGCACAGTAAAACCTGCTCCTACAGAGAAGTGAGCACACGACGTCTCCTCTTAGGATGGACTAACAACTCTTTGAGACATCCTCATCCTTTTAACTCCTTGTAACTCTCTCTCCACATTTCCTCTTCTACAATACGCAGGCAAATAGAAAGCAACACTGTTCCCTCATTAGGAGCTAAAATGCGACTGAAATCACCGAAGGATTTGTAAGGCCACGACGCGCACGATACCGTTCCAATAATGGCTCATATCAACCGGCTGATAACATGCTTTTAAAATACTCGAGTCAGCTCACGCGCACGTAAACAGCGGCGGAAGTGTGAGAACAGCCATCTATCACAATTCAATAGAGCCGTGTAAATAACCAGTGTGGGTGACGAGCGTCAATAACAAGGTTATTTTCACTGTAATGGACCTATTTGCTAAGGCAACAGGCGGAATTCATTCTCTCTCTCTCTCTCTCTCTCTCTCTCTCTCTCTCTCTCTCTCTCTCTCACACACACACACACTGTAAGGTCTAAGTCGTAAGGTAAGGAAAGATCTCCTCTCTCTCTCTCTCTCTCTCTCTCTCTCACACACACTGTAAGGTCTGTAAGTCGTAAGGTAAGGAAAGATATCTCTCTCTCTCTCTCTCTCTCTCTCTCTCTCTCTCTCTCTCTCGTAAGTTGTAAGGTAAGGTAAGGTCTCTCTCTCTCTCTCTCTCACTCACTAAAAAGCATATTATAATTAGCCGTGGTGTTTATAAACCTGTTCAAATAAGCCAAGTAGAATTTCACGTGAGATGCAGATAAAGTAAGCCATTAAACAGTGAAATTAAATCCTCCTTTTAATACGAAAAGTAACTTACGACCTATAAACACAATACTCCTTATATTTGACATAATCACAGAACATGGATTCATTTATAATTCAGCGAAGTTCAGCTACAATCTACAGCGAGGAAGTGAAGTTACAACATCAACAATTTTACAAGTGAACTTCAGAGACTCCCATGGAAACCAATGAGCCATACAGGACTTCATCATCCAGGTCTATAGCTCTGTTGTTCACCTTTCTCCATCACGCAGATAAATGAAGGTCTATTAGTGTCCAAATGAGCTTCTGGTGGAACGCCAAACATTCTAATCTCTCTAAAAGTATAAACTCAAGTCATCCTGAGTCAAAATATATGGCAGGTAACATGGTAATATTTACTGGCATTATTTGGTACATCAGGGCATGTTTGGTATATATCATTATCAGATGTCTGTACTACACCAACACACACATACACACATATACATACACACTCACGCATAATGGCCGAAGATGGAACCTATTCACAAGAACAAGCCCACCAAAGGGGCCATTGACTCGAAATTGAAGCTATCAAAGAATGTTGGTTTCAACCTCCCAACGCAGACCCCTCACTGCAGCAGTAACTGATCAATATACAGAGCCAGTGATTTTCCACCACCTGCAGGGTGACACGAACCCCCCCCCCCCCCCCCCCCCCCCCCCCATTTTCAGGTAACGGCTAAATTAAATCAAAGAAGTCTCAGTCTGGACAATCAATGTATAGTTGAAGACATAACTTTTGAAAATATACAAATGGGAGTTTGCTTAAAAAGTTTCCATAGAAAAATGGGTCACAGTAAGGCCCGTGACCAGGAGGCATGATTGAGCGTAGTGATTTCTTTCTCTGAGTATAACCTAACCTAAGCTAACCTAGCCTACTTAACCTAACATACCTGGCCTACCTAACCTAACCAACCCATATTCAACGTCAATGTGTGCGTATGCCGATTTGGACAAGTCTTCATATTGAACCTGGAAAAAAGACCCTTTTAACCGAAAGTTTACATTCCTATCTCTCCCAAAATCTTATGAACTGCTGCATGTTACTATGCCAAACTTATGGTCCAATTATCGAGAGAGAAAAATCCCATAGACTTTTTTGTACGAAAAATGACAAGTAAATCAACAGACAGACAAAACACTCCCCGTCCTCTTCCACAGTTAATGGATGTCATATCTGAAGGATGCTCGAGAGAGAGAGAGAGAGAGTGACGCCAACTACGAGAGGGATTAGCAACGCATTAAACAGCCAATTGAAGAAAAAGCATAATGCATTATATTGTGTACTCAGAGAGAGAGAGAGAGAGAGAGAGAGAGAGAGAGAGAGAGAGAGAGCGCGATTATACCAAATGTGAATGCAAGGACAATTTTAAGTTCTCCAATGCCAAACAGGACTCGCTCGCTCTCTCTCTCTCTCTCTCTCTCTCTCTCTCTCTGTCCACAATTTTGCCAAAACGTATCAACGAGCTGTGTTCTATAAAACCAAAAATAGGGAACGTTTCCCCCCCCCCCCTCTCTCTCTCTCTCTCTCTCTCTCTCTCTCTCTCTCTCTCTCTCTCATCCCAAAGCCACGAATGCCCCTTAATTAAGACCTTGGTCAAAAATACTCGCAAGATCCCAGCCTCTGCTAACATCCTGGATTACTTTTCCCTGAGAATTAAATCGCATACCACAACGTCGAAAGGAGCCCCCCCCCCCCCCTCCCCCCCCCCCCCCCCCTCTCTCTCTCTCTCCTCTCTCTCTCTCTCTCTCGGCAACGGAATCCTTCTAATATTAGCTGTGAGGTCTGCTCATTATAACAGAGTGAGAATTTGGGGGGCGGGGGAGGGGATTTAGACCCCCAACTATCGATTCTCTTTAATTGGTCGGTATTTACCCCTAATGCTCTGAGACCTCAGGTCGTTCTACCCCCCTTCCCCCACTCCCCAAGGAACGGTCTGCCCACCTTCCTGTACCCCCTACCCCAACCGACCCACCTTTTTCTCCTACCCCCTCCCCCGGCAGGCCCTTATACTAAGTAATTCCCCCCTATTTTGTTATTTTCGGCCTAAAATTGCAATGTTCGAGCCATACCTTCTGATAAGGTTCCTACCTGATATTGGGTTGTTTTTCCCGATAACTACACAGCTAATGGTCGCAATAATTACAACTTATGATTATTATGAATGAATTGTGTATCTCAGGGCTTTTTTTATTTTACTGAAATGCTATGGGGCTATAGGCAATGATCAAAAAATGCTTCTATAATTATCTATATATTTATAAAAATATTCCCCCAGTGACTTTTCGATCTTCAACAATGATTACAATAACAGTAATGTTACTTTGTAATATTCCATTATTTAATAAAAAAAAAATTTCAAATGAGATACAGAGGTCCTTTATTCCTCACACTGCTGGGCTGTGGAATAGCCTATTAGAACTCCTAATCCTTTTATTTTTTTATCTATTTATTCATTTATTTCTTTCTTTCTTTAATGAGTGGGATCCCTTTATGCTGTATTCCCCTCTACCAATTATTAATTCTTCCTAATGAACACCTTAATATTCTTTGGAAGCTATAATTTCTAGTCAGTGGTCCCATTGGTGGATTGTTCCAAGCGAATGGGTTTCTTCTACTGAATAATAATAATAATAATAATAATAATAATAATAATAATAATAATAATAATAATAATAATAATAATAATAATAATAATAATAGGTGAAGATATTTCGAGATCATCTCCCTCCAGGAAGCGAGTTAAGTCTTTTCCCAGCATCTTAAATAGATCTTATCGTGCTTCCTCTCCGGTCTGTAGTAATGAAGGTACTTCAAGTCACGTGACGACTATCCGAGATGATCTTCATAAATATTTTCGACTCCGAGTAACTTTCTCACCCAAGGGCGGGATATATCGGGCTGGTAATTATATTAGCTAAAAAGAGCGTTTAATGGACGTACCACTTCACGTCGAAAAGGACAATTAAACTCGATTAAACTACGTCAAAAGGACAATAATTAAACTAAGATGAGGGTTTTTTCCTTGAAGCGGCCGACTTTTCCCAAGGATGATGGAAACGCTAGGAAGACAGTTAATTCTCGCGTCTCCAGGATCCTTGCGAACGATGACGCAATAATTGCCAGATTTCGCCAGAAGAGGTCGTAAATGGTGAGATAATTTTTTTTTTCTCTCTCTCTCTCTCTCTCTCTCATTATATATATATATTATATATAGATATATATATATATATATATATATATATATATATATATAACAGATCGATTATACAACAAATATACAAATTACAAAACCAAACTTTACAAGCAACTTAAAAATTTGAAAAAAAAAAAAAAAAAAAAAATTTAAACACTGTCATTCATATTTTGAATAACGTGTCATAACTTAAGAATAAAAAAAAATAGTATTAAACGTCGTAAACTACAGCATGAAAAAATAAGAGAATACATCTTAAATTAGTAACAAATTTGTTTCTTTGTTTGTTTGGTGCTTTTGCGTTGCATGGAACCAGTGGTTATTCAGCAACGAGACCAACGGCTTTATACGTGACTTCCGAACCACGTCGAGAGTGAACTTCTATCACCAGAGATACACATCTCTGACCCCTCAGTGGAATGCCTGAGAGAATCGAACTCGCGGCCACCTAATTAGTAGCAAGTGACTTGACAAGTTAGCAAAATACGTCAGAAGTTATTGTCATGGAATATGAATCAGTGTAATAAATCACAAAAGTTGCAATTACAAGAATATCAATTAATAACATTACATGAAACATCACAGGAATGCAGTCGAGTTTTCTGTACAGCGTATAATGCTGATTGAAACTCTCAGCCACGGCCCCGGTGCCAGACGCATGATCATGGCTAAATTTAACCCTTAATAAAATCAAAACTACTGAGGCTAGAAGCTCTAAGCAACGGCCCAGTGGTGGCCTGTGTTATTGGTACCTATAGCGGTGCCAGACGCACAATCACGGCTAACTTTAACCTTGAAGAAAATAGCAACTACTGAGGGTAGAAGGCTGCGATTTGGTATGTCTGAAGATTGGAGGGTGGATGAACACCATACCAATTTGCAGCCCTCTAGCCTAATTTGACAATGATGTTTTTGTTTGGGGGTAGGAAAGGTCTATGAAAGAGCTTCAAAAGGTCTGAAAAAGTCGTTTACTGTTGAGTGAAAGTTACAGGAATTTTAGGATAGAATATTTATGATTAACTTATTAAAATGAAAATGTAAAATACAAATAATGTTTATGTTAAACTACAGAAAAATTATTTCTAATCAAATATATCGCATTTATTTTAATTTTCGTTGTGAAACAACGCTCTATTTGACCGTAGATTTCAGCACGTTTTAATTGACGTCAAAAGTTACTAATATAATATTTACAACTTATGCGTGAGGAGAACATCTTGCAAGCCTCCCGAGTACGCTGGAGGTCGGATCACGCCTTGGTAAAATCTCTAAAAGGGCGAACGGACAGACAAACCGAAGAAGATGTCGTATTTTTCAACGCACAATTAATCATCAAACATATCAGAATTCCAAACCATGAAATTTCTAATGGTCGATAAATTGTAAAATTACACGACTGAGAGAAAAAAAAAAGACTAAAACTGTCATAAATTCGAAAACAGAGACATAAATTCACAAAAGTGTGAGATATAAAAATATAATAAACACATAATCAATCTTATTTTTCTACTTGACACTAAATACAAACTATTCGTCATCGTCTTCAATTATTTGACAAAGCTTTTATACATCGATCGCGTTTCTGAGAGAGAGAGAGAGAGAGAGAGAGAGAGAGAGAGAGAGAGAGAGAGAGAGAGAGGCTTGTTGCTGATTATGTCTCATTTTTGGGGTTCGTGAGCAAATAAAGACAGGGCAATTGGCCGAGACAGGCCTCTACCATCTCCTTCAGCTCACAAGCAAACTGATCAGGCCAAAAAATTGTCGAAAATATTAGAAAACATGAAACTCTCAGCCGCAGCCTTTAAAACATTCAGCCACGGCCCGGTGGTGGCCTGTCTTGTTACACCCTATAGCGGTGATAGACACACGATCATGGCTAAACTTGACCTTAAATGAAATCAAAACTAGTGAGGCTAGAGGGTTGCAATTTGGTATGTGTGATGACTGGAGGGTGGATGATCAGCATACCAATTTGCAGCCCTCTAGCCTCAATGGTTTTCAAGATCTGAGGGCGGAGCAAAAGGGCGGACGGACAGGATGAAAGTCATCTCTATAATAGTATAAAAAAACTCAGAAAACATTTTAAGGAATAAACTCTTTTAACATCAAGCAAAAGTCGTCTCTATAATAGTATGTAATATATAAAAAAAAACTTTCTGGAAAACAAATAAATAAAAAAAATTTGGTCAAACAAATATAAAATAAAATAAAAATCTACGATATTGAAAGAAGGAACAACCAATACAGCAAAATTGTTTACGAGCACAGAATGAGTCACAGAAGGATTAAGTAGCGATACCTTACTAAAATATATTGCAACATAGACTGTTATATTACACTAATAATATTCTCCTTACATTTGAGTATATTTTTGCCTCTTTATTAATTCATTTTATTATTTCCTCTTACTGTTTCTTCCTGATGGGAACCTTAATATTCTTTGGAAGCTTCAATATTAAGTCAGTGGCCCCTTTGGTGGTGGGATTGTTCCATATGAATAGGTTTCATCTGCTGACTAATAATAAATAATAATAATAATAATAATAATAATAATAATAATAATAATAATAATAATAATAATAATAATAATAATAATAATAATAATAATATGCTGGATACAGACCTTCTTTCAAACAAGTGTTATTAAAAATAATGGCAGAATTTACAGAATTGATTTTATACAATATTCTTTCGAAAGACAAATCAAACGGAGAACTGAAAGAATATTGTATAAAATCAATTCTGTAAATTCTGCCATTCCCTTTAATAAATTAATAATTATATTCTATAAACATGTTTCATACAAGTTCCACACAGAATTGCCGTTACATGCACCAAAAAGATTAATTAATTAATCAATTAATTGAAAATATACATAATATATACGTATGTACACGTATATATCACAAAACTACATCTAAATAACATACTACTTACTGAGCTTAATAATATCCGAATGCTTAAATGAAATCACGTTCTAAATCACCAACTTGAATAGCAACTCGCTAACTCGAAAATTAATTAAAATATCACCGCAAACTGGTCCAATGACCTACTTAAAAGTGACACTCAATATTAAAGACTCTTTTTAGGAGAGGAATGCCTTCAAAGTCTAAATTTCACTTGTAAAAAAAAATTAAATCCAAAATCTAACATTCTCTTAAAAAATATAAAAAATAAAAGAATTAGAAAATTCCAAAATCTAGGTTTCTTAAAATAACAATTAAAGAGAGAGAGAGAGAGAGAGAGAGAGAGAGAGAGAGAGAGAGAGAGAGAGAGAGGTTTAAGAAGCCTCTCTCTACACACGGGGCCATAAAGTCTTTGCAAAATTCAATTA
This sequence comes from Macrobrachium nipponense, assembly GCF_015104395.2. Classification (NCBI taxonomy): domain Eukaryota; kingdom Metazoa; phylum Arthropoda; class Malacostraca; order Decapoda; family Palaemonidae; genus Macrobrachium; species Macrobrachium nipponense. Next base: position 31,291,311 of record NC_087222.1, read on the forward strand.
CAAAAGAAGAACACCGAATCTGGGCATAGGTCGGAATACACAAGAGAGAGAGAGAGAGAGAGAGAGAGAGGAGTTTCCGAATCTTCTCCACATTGTTTATTTTCTTTTTATTTAGCCAAATGTTTTTTATGACGAATTCTCTTTCTCTCTCTCTCTCTCCTCTCTCTCTCTCTCTCCACCCAGTCCTGACCACCCATCCAACGAGAGACCACGATGAAAACCCTCTCCGATCAGCCCCACCCATCGAAGTCGGCAGGAAACGGTGTTGTACGAAAGCCACCCTAAAATCAACATGGCCAACATTGGCGGTGTTTACTTTTAATCGCACCAACATTATGCTGTGATCTCCCTCATAGCTGGATCGCTAGAGAGAGAGAGAGAGAGAGAAGAGAGAGAGAGAGAGAGAGAGAGAGACTGTAAATTCTAAGTATTTCCCCGTTACGATTGGTAACAAGAGAGAGAGAGAAAAATTCTAACATTTCCCCGTAACGAAGAGTAACAATAAAAGCAAAGAGAGAGAGAGAGAGAGAGAGAGAGAGAGAGAGAGAGAGAGAGAGAGAGAGAGACTGTAAATTCTAAGTATTTCTCCGTA
>NC_087222.1:31294402-31301902 GCF_015104395.2 Macrobrachium nipponense
TTTAATTGAAATGGAATCTATAAGTGGGAATTCACTTGGAATAGTCCAAGTTGGAATTCAATCTGATTGAGAATCTGTTGTGAGCATTAATTTATTCCAAACTGAAATCTATAATGAATGGGAATCTATTATAATTGGGAATTCAGTTAATATGGGAATCTGGCATGAGGGGCAATTCGTTGAAAAGGGAATCTATTATGAGTGGGAATTCGATCCGATTCAGAATCATTTATGAGCTGGAATTAGACGTAAGTAGGAATACATCTTAAGTGGGAATTCTGTTCGAATAGGAATCTACGATCAGTGAGAAATGAATAAGAATGGGAATCTATCATCATAGGGAAAGTTAACATAAGTGGGAATTAAATCTAAAAGCCGCCTTGACGACTGGGAATCTACTTTTAAGTTGGAATTCAATTGGAAATTCAATTCTATTGGGATCTCCATTTGAGTGGGAATTCACTCGGAATCGGTTCCTCATTTGGGTGGGAATTCATGGGGAATATGACGATCCAGTAAGAAATCAAGTCAGATGGAAATTCAGATTATATGAGAATCCGGCTCTAAAGGAAGATGTGTGTGTGTGTGTGAGAGAGAGAGAGAGAGAGAGAGAGAGAGAGAGAGAGAGAGTATCGAAGAAGCTTTTACTCCTAACAATCAAGAGACCTCCCTGGTGGGGCCCACCCCGGGTCAAAGTGGTCAGAAGACTTGAATCCCACGAGGGCTACCAACTGCACCACTTCTTTTTTCCCCTTACTGGTGTGGTGGGAGGGGGGGGGGGGGGGATCGTGTGGGGGGAGAACTAAAGACACCCGATCGGTATAGGAAGAGGGAAGATAAATGTGGGGAGGGTTAAGGGGAAGATAGGAATTGTGGGGGTGAATTTGGGATAGATGAGACTGTGGGAAGTGAAACTATACGTTTTCAGGACGATTGGAAATAATAAAATGAACTGTGGGAAGATTTCGGAGGTGAAAGATTCTGACAAAATGTGGGAAATTGTGGGGACAAAGAACTCAAAGATAAGGGATAATTATGTGTGGGAAGGAATCAGCAGGCAATTGTGGATAAGAAGAGAGGAGGAGGTTGCGTGTGGAATAAAAAAAAAAGGCATGATCCGACCTCCAGCTTACTCGGGATGCGTACGAGATTTTCCCCTTACTATGATAAGTTGTAAACATTATATTCCTAACATACTAAATGCTCAAATCTATGCTCAAGTAGAGCGTTGTTTCACCAAAGAACATTAAAATAAATATACTATATTTTAATGGAATTAATTGTTCTGTAGGTTAACATACAGCATATCATTTATTGTTTACATTTTCATTCTAATAAATAAATCCTAAATATCCTATCCTAAAATTGCTGTGCCTTTAACTCAACACGAAACACCTTTTTCAGGCCTTTTTATTCTCTCCCATAGGCCTTTCTAACCCCCCAACAACAACAATATAGTAGTTTTTGAGCTTCCTCCCTGAGCAAGCGATGAACTCTTTAAAAATTTTAGTTTTCTGTAAAAGAAAACTATTGTGACGGCTTTTTGTCTGTCCGTCCGCACTTTTTCTGTCCGCCCTCAGATCTTAAAAACTACTGAGGCTAGAGGGCTTCAAATTGGTTTGTTGATCATCCACCCTCCAATCATCAAACATACCAAATTGCAGCCCTCTAGCCTCAGCAGTTTTTATTTTATGTAAGGTTAAAGTTAGCCATGATCATACTTCTGGCACCGCTATAGGTACCAACAACACAGGCTACCACCATGCCGTAGGTGAGAGTTTCATGGGCGTTGCTAAGAGTTTTACGGGCAGTGGTGGAACGTTTCATACAGCATTTACGCTGTACAGGAAACCCGATTACGCCGAAGAAACTCTGGTATATTCTTTTTTTTATTTATTGCATAAACATCACATTTTAACATCTTCTGATGATTTTTTTTAACAACCAAAGAATATTTTATTAGTTTTGTGTTGCAATTCTGTCAAAAGGTTACTCAAAGATTTCAAAGGAATTAATTTTGGGCTGAATCTAAAAGTAGAATTGGGATTTCTTTCTTACTCGGGGAGTAAGCCTAAAAACCCCTTTTTTGTTGTTGTTGTTGTTGTTTGTTCTTGTTGGGGGGTTGGAAAGCCTAAAAAAGGTATGAAAAAGTTGTTTCAGGACAGGATATTTTTTATTTATCTATTAGATTGAAAAAGTAAGACATAAATAACGTACACAATAAACAAGACAGAATAATTTTATTTCTAATAAAATATAGAATATTTATTTTAATTTTCGTTGGTGAAACAAGGCTCTATTTAACCAGATTAAAATCTATGGTTAAATAGAGCCTTGTTTCACCAACGAAAATTAAAATAAATATTTACGTTAAGTTACGAATATAATGTTTTCAACTCTTGGGCGAGGGGAAAATCTTGCACGCAGCCCGAGTAAGCTGGACGTCGGATCACAACCTGCTTTATTTTAAAATGTTCCCTGCAGAGGTAGGCAATCGTGCTGTACTTGATAGTTACTTTAATAACTGTACTCAACCTGATCTTCCTTCCCGTTCACCATTTCGCTTCAGCCTGAGAACTAAAAGGTTTATGACAGGAATATTTACAACCAAGTCCAGGTTCTGGCGCAGAAGTTCATTCTTAACCCTCTCACTACAGAACCCATGGAGGGATTTCCAACTTACTGGAGCATAGATGAAACCAAAACAATCTCTTTGAGTGAATCATCTTTTTCCTAAAGCATTGTTTTGCTATTGTCAACTGAATTTCCATTAAAATATTTCTTCTAAATCTGTACATATCTCTAATCTCCCAATGTTACGCAGAGGTCCTTCCAACTGGTTTTCTCTCTCTCTCTCTCTCTCTCTCTCTCTCTCTCTCTCTCTCTCTCTCTCTCTCTCAACGAGGGGAGCAAAGGGCCCACAGCTATACTCTAAGGGCTACGGAGGCCCTAAGAACAAATGACGATCGGCTGAGAGTACTAATGTCGCGTAATGAAGTTACCAAGATCCACCAGGACCTACGCAGGGAATTTTAGACGCACCTAGGAGGAGGAGGAGGAGGAGGAGGAGGAGGAAGGAGGAGGAGGAGGAGGAGGAGGAGGAGGATGGAGGAGGAGGAGTCTTAGCCTTGCTTTGGGGTTGAGTGTGTGTGTGTGTGTAGTGTGTAACTCCAGGGAGGAAAATAATGGAATTTTACGATGGGTAGAGAGTTTGACTATGCAACAACCACTCACGCCTTGTGATTTTATTTCACAAAAATACCAACCCAATTCAATACTTAGGTCAACGGGGACATACCTACTCATCAGATCACTCGGTCTGTGAACTGAGAGAGAGAGAGAGAGAGAGAGAGAGAGAGAGAGAGAGAGAGAGAGAGAGAGAAAACACAGGCATTCTGAAAAGTTGGTTAATCTTCTTTTTCCCTAACTACTTCTTAATCACCTCTCTTTTCGTTCCCTTTATTTCTATGGCGTCTGCAGTTCCAATCCGGCCGGATTAAGGCGTCCTCTTCCACCACTTCCCCCCCCCCCCGCCCTCTCCTCTCTCTCTCTCTCTCTCTCTCTCTCTCTCTCTCTCTCTCTCTCTCTCTCTCTCTAAAAATTTCTTTTGCACGACCTTTTGTCCAATTAATCCCAAGTTGGTCCCTCACCAACTTCCTCCAGACTGTTTTCCCTTAATATTTTACCATTTGCAGGATTATTCCATTAATCCTCTCTCTCTCTCTCTCTCTCTCTCTCTCTCTCTCTCCCTAACCACCGTGTCTCTCAACTGGAACGATTCCAAACGCCGTGAAATTCCAGAAGGCCCATTCCGGTGTTCCTATGGGAGTTTATTAGCTCATAAAGATGTTGTCGAAGAATACCAAGAGAGACTCTCTCTCTCTCTCTCTCTCTCTCTCTCTCTCTCTCTCTCTCTCTCTCTCTCTCTCTCTCTCTCTCTTAAAACATCAATGCATAAATAGATGATTTTAAATCTTTATTTCAAATACAGTCATATGGATTTACAACACTTTCTAAAAGAGACTCCTCCACTATAGAGGAAAGATCTCTCTCTCTCTCTCTCTACTCTCTCTCTCTCTCTCTCTCTCTCTCTCTCTCGTACATAAACCCCCGAGTGATTTAAGAGCCTCAAATAACAACAACCAGATAAAGGATGGTCCATATATCACGTGAAATAAGGAAAGGAAGATTAGGAACAATTAGGAATACTTCCGGAACTGGAATATTGATGGTAGGAATTTGTACAAGGTGGATTAATATGACTACATTTAATAATAATAATAATAATAATATAATAATAATAATAATGATATAATACAGTATAGATATGCACCGTATATCATATACAGTACTGGTATATATATATATATATATATATATATATCTATATATATATATATATATATATATATATATGTGTGTGTGTGTGTGTGTGTGTGTGTGTGTGTGTGTGTGTGTATATATAAAATATATTAATTTTTCCCAGTCAGCATTTTACCTTTAAGAGGGGAAAGGGCTAATTGTGAATGTTGACAATACGGTTTGCAGCAAAACTCTTGCGGATGAGCTGGCTAACCCCAAGTCCATTACTGGGCTAACTATGACCCACCACAGCTAACTAACTGCCATGTCCCCAAAGTTAATATGGGTACAATTCCTCTTTTATGAAGCAGGGCCAAGCTAGTTTGTACCACACGAGATATTTTTTCTCCAAGAGTTATTGCTATGCAAAAAAGTACAAAACGAGCCATAGTTTCTTCGGCACAACCGAGTTCTCTGTGCAGCATATAATACTGTATGAGATGCGGCTGAAGAAACTTTCAGCCACGGCCCAGTGTTGGCATGCCCTATAGCTATAGGGTTGCCAGACTCACAATCATTGCTAACTTGAACCTTGTATAAAATCAAAACTGCTGAGGCTAGAGGGCTGCAGTTTGGTATGTTTGATGACTGGAGGGTAGATGATCAACATGCCAATTTGCTGCCCTCTAGCCTCAGTAGTTTTCAAGATCCGGACAGAGACAAACAACAATCTCAATATTTCCCCCAACTGACCTTTTCCATTCGACAGATTTGACGCCGATAGCGACCAGACCATCTTCTTTCTCAGAGACATGAACCCACGGAAGGGAGATCCGTCCCAGCAGCTGTTGCCCTTGGGACTCCTCCGACAGTCATCCAGGAGGAAGGGATCAGCGCTCTGGCATCTGCGCAGCTGGAAGGTCTGGAATAACCCGGTGACTCTGTCAGTCCAGCTACTTGTGTCTGTAAGGCTGGAGTCACTGGCTCCCAGGTCCTCATCAAGGGAAGAGGAGGACCTCCAGCTTAGTGGAACAGCTGGGGGATGCCCGCCTAAAGGGGCCATCATCCCACCAGAACAGCTGGCTCCTAGGGCTCTGTCCGGGGATGAAGAAGTCCTTACTTTCTCGTTGGTGGACTCTGACAAGTGACGACGGCGGCGACTGACGGGAGTAGAGGTGGTGACACCACTCCCAAGGGCCTCATCGTTCAAAGTCCTTTGTCTTGGGAGTGAGTTCGACGTTCTTGGCACGGGGAGATTCCTAGGGTCGCCCCTTTGGAAGCGACTTCGGAAGCGCCCCAGGGTCGAAGTGCCTTTTCCCTCAACGAGACGTTGCATGCTCTGGCAACTTGCAGGAATCTGGCTTAGCGTCCTCCGAAGGAGGTTGTAGGATCTATCGACACTCATGGCTGGTTTTAAAAGCTGTTTCTGATGTGACAGGCGAAAAGATACTTTCAGGGTAAAACGATCAATGCCAGGAAAAAAAAAGAATCACTGAAAAAAAATCACAGTAATTTATGGTGGCTGGTAATAAAGTCACATGGGAAAAGTAACCTTACCTAACCTAACCTATCCTGATGATGACTGGCCACCATAAATTAATGTGACTTATTTTCCTGTCACTTTTTGACTGGCCACCAAAATGATCACCTGGCAAACGAATACGGATTAAGCTTTGGCAACAACAGCAACACAAACACACACAGAACTTCACAAGTAATTACTGCTTAAGCTCGGCAGAACCCAATTTCTACTGTTACTGAACCGTTTGCTACACAAGACTCACACAGTATCAGTCTCCACTTCCTCTCCGGTTGATAAAATGCATTCTAGAAGGAAAAGACTGCCGTGTGACACACGCCCTTGAGTCCCACTGCTTAAGGCTCACAATTGAAGACTCCTGCATCAGAAGCCCCGACACAGGATTCAGGATGTAAGTTTTCTTCAATCAAAAAAGATATCTAAATGTCACAGCGACGTTTTCTTCAGATTCAAGGGAGAACCATTAGCAATGTACATTACGCATATAAGTGATTCACGAAAATTTGGAACGTGACGGATAATATATATATATATATATATATATATATATATATATATATATATATATATATATATATATATATATATTATATAGGCAAAATCCACGAAGGAAAGGAAACAAAAATGGAGTAATGCTGAGAGACCTTTCGACTAAAGGACAAGAGTCGAAAGGCCTTGAAGCAGTTTTATATATATATAGATATATATATATATATATATATATATATATATATATATTACATATAATATATATATATATGAAATAGATGATGAGAGAGAGAGAGAGAGAGTGAGAGAATGCTGGAAGAGGCCTGGAAGTATTTCGTGACTTATGCTGGAATCCTCATAAAAGATGGCCTGTGCTCTATGCTTCTTTTGGGGGTCTGTCTGTCTGTCCCTCACAAATTCGGAATCGTTCTCATGACAATAACGTCTCCTCTCTCTCTCTCTCTCTCTCTCTCTCTCTCTCCTCTCTCTCTCTCTCTCTCTTCTGTATATCAATTCAATTTTTAAACCTTTTAAAATTCTATCTTTCATTATCTATCCGTTCATCAGAAGCGCTAAAAGCAAAAAAAACTTTACAATTCTTAACACCAGTACATCTTTCTCTCTCTCTCTCTCTCTCATACACACACACACACACACACAAAGTCACCCGCAGCCTCATTTGCATAAGAACTGACCATAAATAAACAAATAAAAAGGCAATTTATTCCACTCTTTTTAAATCCTTAACAACCAGACACTACAAAGCATCTCCCACGTGGCCCGCTGGGGAAAAGGGCGTGGGGCGGGGGGGGCGGGGGGGGGAGGGGAGGGTAGCAAACCCTGTCTCCCTCCATCCCCACCCCCCAAAACCCCCCAAAAAAAAATTTACATCAATAATGAAAAATCTCTATTTCCCACCGCTAACAGAACTGGCAAGAAAGTTCTCTTTTGACAAATGGGCCCGGAAATAGAATGAATAATTTCCCCAAACAATATTTTCGTGGATGGGTGGTTCCTACCGAGGGGAGGGTGCGGGGGGGGGGGGAGGTCTATGAATTTCCATAGGGAAGGAGGGGTGTACACCATACACAGTAAGGGAATGTCTTATAAGTCTTATGCCATTGTAGAACGCATTAGAAAATATATATGACATTTTTTTCTTTTTTTTT
>NC_087222.1:31309402-31321047 GCF_015104395.2 Macrobrachium nipponense
ACTTGACCTTCTCGCTGTTGGATCTGCGAGGTCTGCTCAACAACGAGTCGGCCTCATCTACATATTCACTGACACTTCGTCTCAACATTCTGTATTTGGCACTCGAAAGGTCCTCTGAACTCTTCTGCTTGTTCAGCTGCCACACGGCACTGCTCTCCCTATTCTTTCTCTTGCTTCTGTTCTCGAGGGTGCGCGATTTCTGCTGATTTGACAAATGCAAGGCGGGGCTGTCCGGAATGAGCGAAAAGGCTGCGTCAGAGTCTGTGCTGCCACGGGAGTCACGCGTCGTTGGCGAGCTTGGGGACTGGGGAGAGCTGGGAGTGTCTGGAGTACCTGATGGGCCTGAATCCTCAGGGGCAACAGCAAAACCGATAAAGACGCTCGATGTGAGGGGCGACAAGGGACTTACTGGAGTGGATGAAGTAGATTCACTATCCTTCCTCTCCCTCTCCATGGCAGCTCTTCTACGGGCATCGCGCTTCTTCCTCGGAGGGGCAACTGGGGGCTTGCCCTCGCCCTGTCCGACCAAAAGCGCACAATTTTCATCAAACGCAGATGACAGGTGTCCCGTTGTTTCGCTGGGACTGTTATCGTCAGAGAACACCTTACCTAACCCTTCTGATGTTACAGCTTCGGCAGGACTACTATTTTCCTTGTTCTCGACACCGACGCGCAAAATGTCCAAGTACAGAGCATCTCTTTTGATTCCGGCAGGCTTAGCTGTTGGACCAGATTCACTTGACTTTTTCCTTAACTGAGACACCAAATTGTGGTCAGGCACAATCAGAGACTTCCGTCTTTCTCTCAGCTTAGTGTCCTTGTCTGCCCAGGTGACTCCTTTCTGTATCATTCCGAGCCTCTGGGCATCTTCATTGCGAAGGTATTCCCTAATTAAGAAGGCTCCAAAGCTCTCTTCGTCATCAAATGTGTCGAGGTACCTGGATGCGTCATCACTTCTTAAGCCTAGGTCATCATCTGTGTTAAACCTGGCCACAGATTCAGGCCGGGGACCAGCGGGCAAATCTTCCACTCCCAAGTTGATCGTCGCTCGCTTGTTTGTTCCGTCATTTGCTCTCGTACTTCTCTCTCTTAACAGTACTTGGTCCTCTGAGAAACACAAGACATGTCTTTAGAAAAATATCATTTTACATCAACACAAAAATTAATAAAGGAATAGAGTCATATAGCACCTACATATGTAAAGAATACAAAAATGAATATGAACAGTGTTACATGTCAGCTTGAAAGATGACGACCTAAGTATTCACAAACCTTTTCTGGCTCCATCAAGTACTTTGCTGCAATCGACAATTCCACCCCTCTTGCGACGAACTATGCTCTTCCACAAGCCAGCCATTTTCTGTCGTGTACAAAACTGCTGACTTTTGCTGTCAGCTAGGTTCGGGATACTTTGTAAGATGACTCCAGTTCCCCCCTTGGTTCAAGACCAGATCACGACTGCATCAAGGAATTTCAATGCAAATTCAGCTGGCAAGCACAACGCACAGTGTAATGCACTCAAGTTTCCTGGAGGTACTAATAATGACAGACCCAAGCAAAACATCTGTCTTGTGTAACTCTTTGACACACTTCTACCCTGAGCCTCATTTTTGGGGGATATATTGAATAATTAACTTTATGCACTCAATGTTTACTTCTTATGCCTACTGTGCAACAATTGACAGACAATCCTCGTTTCTATTTTGCTTTGGCCACCAGTCTACATCCTCACCTCTGCAGCCAGTGACACTTCAATCTCAACTTTGATTCTGCAGTTACTGCTGGCTTTTCGTTACTTCTATCATGATGAAGGTGCTAACTAAAGCTCACTTCTGCTCTACAGCAACTGCCAGTCCAATGCCACTTCTATTCTGCAGCAATAGCGCCTATCCCCACAACAGCTCTACACCAACTGCCAGAGGACTTCTTTCTTTCTGCAGTTACTGGGCAGTCCACTTCCATTGCTATTTAGCAGCAAAAAAATAATAAAATAAAAAAACAGCTTCATCTGGAGGGATGACCTGTACAATCACAGGAGACCCTAGATGCAACAGTCCATCTCTGTATCACAGAACAAGCTTCCCTGGTGTCAGTTTTCTCACTGGATTTCGCTGCGATCAAGGCGACTGGAGAGCAAATCCAAGCGATAGTTCTCATCGATAGGCGAACGCTGCGGGCGCACTCTTGAACGACACATTACAGAGGATGATCTCGGTCGGCCGTATATAGCACCAGCAGCTGTTGGGAGTGGAGTTACCGGATATTACGTTAAAGACACGAACTCCTACGAATGGCTACTGGAGACGAACATGGCAAAAGATGGTTGTGAATGATCCTATCGGCCTTTGGCGCTCGTTCAAACTGGAATAAAGAAGAGCACCGACTCCATGTCTGTTGACATTTGGAGCAGAGAAAAGGCACGGGGAGGGTCGATCGGCTTAGGTATACAACTCTAGAGCAAATGAATCGACGGTTTCAGACACCGGCCCGAGCTGCCACCATTTCCTCTGTTGATAAGACGATAAAACTAGCTAGACTACGTTTTGTATTATGACGATCTATACGAACTTCTTTGTTTTAGTCAATCATTTGAAGCAAACTGTATGACACGTTACAGATTACTATTTGTAACATTTTAAGTGGCTATTTTGCACGAGTACTCCGCACGCATCTTGAACACCTATGACAAACAATAAAGTTTTAAAACTGTCTCAAAAGTGATAAGATAGGCAAAGTCATAATGGCTACATTGTCTCCTGTGAAATGATAAAAGTCATATCTTTCGGAAGCGCTGTTACCATAAAGAACACTAAATGGCTGATGTCCTGGAACAGTTTACAAGACGACTATTGTCTTTTAAGATCCGAATTCATTGCGCTATCTGGGGAAATATTTATATCATTTAAACATCGACGAAAAGAATGGGCATAAGTGTTGTCACTTAACTGTAGAATTGAAGTTTAACCCAAAGTACAGTAGACTTCAACAAAACAATAATACGTTTATTATTATTATTATTATTACTATCACTCAGTAGATGAACCTCATTCATACGAAACACCAAAGGAGCCACTGACGAAAAATTCAACCTTTCAAAGAATATTAAAAGCGTTCATTAGGAAGAAGTCAGAGGAGGTCAAATGAAACTTAGAACAAAAAAAATTAATAAACAGATAAAAATGCATCAAAATGACAAAGAACAGTATTAGGGGTAGATTGCATCTTCGCTTGACCTTCTGAAGAAGTTGCAACTGCAGGACATACTCTGCAGGGAGGCTGTTCCAGAGTCCAGCGGTGTGAGGAAATCTGGAACTCTGGAAAAGTTCGACAGTGACGCTAAACATTTACTGCACATCTCTGCTTATTCCACTGTTGCCAGGCCGCCTTGGGGAATCAAACAAGCCAACTCACCCACTTAAAGAACACTGGAACTCAATTGAGAGGAAAAGGAGGCAGATGATCGGAAAATCGTTCAGAGAGAGTTTCCTCAAATGCCAACAATAAAAAAAACCCATTCGTCCTTTAAGGGAAAATCAGTGGTACTCTTATATCCCCCGTATCCAGACAATCCACGTAAATCCACAGCGAGAGAGAGAGAGAGAGAGAGAGAGAGAGAGAGAGAGAGAGAGAGAGAGGTTAAATTAATACAAGAAACTATACAAACATACATATATACATTGATACATAAAGTGATTGACTGATAATGGCGATAGTGGGATTATTTATAATATATGAGATATTACAGTAATAAAGGATTACATGAGTTACTCAGGACTCAAATAAAATAAGGCGTCTTCAAAATTTTATCTTATTAATTTTTTATTATTATTATTCTTATTATTATTATTATTATTATTATTATTATTCAGGAGATGAAACCTATTCACATGGAACAAGCCCACCAAAGGGGCCACTGACTTGAAATTGAAGCTTCCAAACAAAGTTGGTTTCAACCTCCCACCTCTAAAGACCACCCCAACACTGCAGCAGGAACAGATCTTGATAGAGAGCCTCATAAAGAGCCAGTGACATCTCAGTGGCATGCCACGACACTAACCACGATACCAGCGGACCAGCTACGTCATCAATGACAATAAAATTATCGAAATAAATACAATGGCAAGACTTTAATCTCAATATGTAAAAGTAGGAAGGCCGGACTCTTAAACTATTTCCTTGCCTTATCGTGGTCAAAATGATTCCATAACAAAAGGGCAGGGCTGTTTTCATCAATACAAGCCCAAGAACAATTCAATCTCCTTTTCTCGTTTTTTTTTTATTTCATTTTATCTTCGATAGTTAATATTTCATTTTTACGAACCTGGCAGCTACCCTGGTTAATTCATAGATAGGAATTTGTGAATTTCGTATAAGTGGCCCAATGGTGGGCTTGTTCCATATGCATAGGTTTCCTCTTCTGAATAATAATAATAATAATAATAATAATAATAATAATAATAATAATAATAATAATACTTTTGCACTGAATAGGACCCCAGTGATGGATTCAGAAGCTTCTACAAAGTGTTTGCAAATTATACACGAACTTTTAACATTTGTATGATTGTGGACCCCTTGGAACATTGTATAAACTCTCGTGATAGGAGTTTTACCCAACGCAAATAATAATAATAATAATAATAATAATAATAATAATAATAATAATAATAATAATACCCGAGATTGTTTCCTGTTTCCACCGAACAAAAAAAAATTATAATCTGTAAATGAAATAAGTTAAAAAGAGAAGTCTGAAAGTCAATGGAAGAGCTCGAGACGGCCTCCGTGAAACACAGAACACTTAAGAAAGTACCGGAGTGACGCCAGAAACCGGAGGAAGTCTAGAAGATGAATAGTGAGTGAAAAGGCGGCAGTGTTGGATAGTGACGAAAAACTGAAGAGATTAGTGAAAAAAAAAGTTTAAAAAATGCGCCAAAGACACGAGTTTTCTGTATGAAACTCTCAGCCACGCTCTAAGAAACTTTCACCAGCTGCAGTCCAGTGGTGGCCTGTGCTGCTGGCACCGCTAAGATCATGGCTAACTTTAACCTTTAGTAAAATCAAAATTACTGAGGCTAGAAGGCTGCAATTTGGTATGTGTGATGACAGGAGGGTGGATGATCAACATACCAATTTGCAGCCCTCTAGCCTCAGTAGTTTTTAAGATCTGAGGGAGGACCGAAGTAGTGCGGATGGAAGTATATTCCATTTCTTAAAACTACTGCGACACGATTATAGGTTTCATAGACTTACTTTATTATAATTATTATTATTATTATTTTAATTTATTATTTACATACTAATTATTATTATTATCATTATTATTATTATTATTTTAACATATATATTTACTTATTCATTATTATTATTATTATAAATATTATTATTCAAACCTATACACAGTTTCCAGACAAAGTAAGATATTCATGCCATGATATATTTCAGCAATAATAATAATAATAATAATAATAATAATAATAACAATAATAATAACAATAATAATAATAATATTAATAATATTACGGAAACAAGTTCTCTTTGGAGCTTTCTCCCGTCAGAGGAAACAACTGAACGTACATGCAGAGAGAGAGAGAGAGAGAGAGAGAGAGAAGAGAGAGAGAGAGGAAGAGAGAGAGAGAGAGAGAGAAACACTTTAATTCTCTCCACTTCTCCATAATCCCAAGGGGCCAATCGGGTGCATTTTTGTTGCCCAGGCGAAACCCGGGGCCAAGTTTTAATTGCCAACAGCTCCCAGGGGAAAGGTCCAAGGAATGGCGGCCCGAGCCGAGAGAAAGAAGAAAGTGGACTTCGAAGGGGCTCAATAAACCCGCGGACCCAACCGCATCGCCCCCCCCCCCCCCCCCCCCCACCCCCGCCACTCCATGGACCCTTGAGCGGGTTTTCCCAATACAATTTCTGGCTCTGATAAATGCCACATGGCATAACAAAATTAGGTTTTGTTTCAAATATTATTATTATTATTATTATTATTTTATTATTATTATTATTATTAGATTACTGATATATCATGGCACGAATATCTTTCCTTAGTCTGGAAACTGTTTATAGGTTTAAATAATAATAATAATTAATAATAATAATAATAATAATAATAATAATAATAATAATTAATACTTATAAGGAAATAAAAAATAATTAATTAATAAATAAATAAAGTCTGTGAAAGCTATAATTGTCTTACTGTAGTCTGAAATAATGAAAATATATCCATACTAATATACACAAACATACTCACACACTCCACACACAACACACACACATATATATATATATATATATATAATTATATATATATATATATTATATATATTTATAATATTATTTAATTTAATTAATATATATTATTTACATTTATATTTAAATGAATAAATAATATACAAAATATTTTTATTAACAAATATAAACCAAAATCATCAAAGATTATCATCATTATACTATTTGTTCTCTGTTGCTCCTTTTCTCCAACACCTATCTGAACAAGTCAAGTCAATTCCATTTCGGTCAGTGCTTGGATGGGTGGCCACCTCTCAGAGACAAGGCACCTTTGGCATAGGACATCACTGGCCGTTCAATTACATTGTTATTATTTATTATTATTATTCAACTAAATTTATAGATAAAAGCCTTGGGTGACATCTACACCCTGCAAATCTGTTAGTCCACCCTGGGTGAGGAGTAGGTATGGGGGAATGGGAGGGTAAGGGAGACATCCACTCTCCTCCAGAAAACCTGTTTGTCCACCCTGGGTGGGGTAGGGAGACATCCACTCTCCCCCAGCCAACCTGTTTGTCCACCCCAGGCGGGGGCAGGGGAGATATCCACTCTAGTCCAGCAAACCTGTTTGTCTGCCCCGGGTGGGGTATGGGGCATCCACTCTCCCCCAGCAAACCTGTTTGTTCACCCTGGGTGGGGTAGGGGAGACATCCACTCTCTCCCAGCAAACCTGTTTATCAGCCCAGGTGGGGTAGGGAAACATCCAGGCTTCCTATAGCAAACCTGTTTGTCAGCCCCAGGGTGGGGTAGGGGAGACATCCAGTCTCCCACAGCAAACTGTTTGTCCACCCTGGGTTGTGGGTGGGTGGGTGGGGTGGGGTGGGTAAAGGATCGGGATGGTAGGAAAGACCGCAGCGCCAGGATCCAACGACGAGACCCGGGTTCGATCCGACCGTGGGACATACAATTTGGAAGAGGTCGTTTCAGTAGTTAAATAAAGTACCTGATAGAGAGTCGACTGCTGCTGCAGGAAAATTCAGTAAGATCAATATCAGGAGGACCTTATTAATGGATCCCCCACAAGGGGTATTTTATATAAGGGGACATTAAAATAAACCATTATTATTATTATTATTATTATTATTATTATTATTATTATTATTATTATTCAGAAGATGGAAACCATTCATAAGGAACTGTATTATTATTATTATTATTATTATTATTATTATTATTATTCAGAAGATGAAACCTACTCAAAAACAAATGAACAAATATATAAATAGATAAAAATGTAACAAAAATCAAGGAGAATGTGCAACGGAATTCACCCAAAAGATACAATCACCTTCCAGTAATAAACTTCTGTCTACTTACAATCGCTGAAATTGACACGGCCCACATACCTGCAAAGATAAAGAGATATTCATGTTATTGACTGAACAGAATATAGTATTTGGGCCAAAGGCCAAGCACTGGGACCTATGAGAGAGAGAGAGAGAGAGAGAGAGAGAGAGAGAGAGAGAGAGAGCGAGAGAGATGCTCAAATATAAAACACAAGTGTCCGATGAATAATAATAATAATAATAATAATAATAATAATAATAATAATAATAATAATAATAATTATTATTATTATTATTATTATTATTATCATCATCATCATATAGTACTTAATTATAAAAAGCAAGCAATAATAATTAATACTTAACAAAGATTATTCAATTTTCAAACAGATTATATTTGAGATTCAATTTTTATTTTTGAACAGGTCCACAAATTATTCAATTATTCTAAGAGGTGAAATAGGTGATTGTGAACTTTCTAAGAAAAAAAAAAATGAATTCTTTGCCTCCGAAAATTTTAATTATTTTTTTAACGAAAGTATTTTCTCTGGTAACAATAAAGAAAATTAAGATTCAAATCCATATATATTGAAAATTCCGTGAAAAATCTAAATTAAAAAATACATATTAAAAATTCAGTAAATAAAAGTTGAATGTTGAAATTATAAAATATAAAAATTACAAATTAAAAATTCAGTAAAATTAAAGATAATTGTAAAGAAATAGCTGAATGGTATTTATTAAACTGAAAATACAAATTCAAATTGCAGCATAAAAAAACATGAATGTTGAAACTCTAAACCAGAAAATAAAAAGTCAAAACTTTTAAGATGAATAAAAAAAAAGTTGTATGTCAATAAAAAAAAAAAATTGGAATATAAAGTAAACAATGAAAATGTTTTAAACATTTAAAAATCAAAATGGTAGATATAAAACCTTAAAAGACCAGAATTTTATGTTAAAAACCCAAAAGACAATTCAGAAGTCTTTGTCAGGATTTACAAGACAAATAAAAAAATACAAATAAAAAAATTATGTTGACCAACAAGTTTAATTCAGAGACCATCAGTTCCTATGGTTCCCACTTTCCTGTTATCCACTAACAACATCCCTCCCCCCCCCCCCCCCCCGTACAAAAAAAGGGGGAGGGGGAGCATAATAAAAGCTTAAAAGTTTCAAGCAAACGATTATGAACGTCAATCTTATGTCAGCATTCTCATTCATATTCATGTTGTCATAATTAGGAAGACAGGATACGATCAATATGACTCTCTCTCTCTCTCTTCTCCTCCTCCTTTCTCTCTCTCTCTCTCTCTCTCTCGAGTTTTTAAGGGTTTTCGTTGTTAATTTTACGGTTAAAATTAACAAAATATCCCTATATCGCGCTAATTTACTCTCTCTCTCTCACAATATATATATATATATATATATATATATATATATATATATATATATATATATATATATATAATATATATATATGAATTGGAGAAGACGAGAGTACAGCATTGTGACAGAGAAGATGAAAATGGGGGGGAAGAGGAATAGGGTGAATAAAGAAGCCAGGAGGCAGCTGATGACGAGTTTGATAACAGTCGATAATTAGCTCGCTTAGCACTGACCACCAACCTTCTCTCTCCTCTCTCTCTCTCTCTCTCTCTCTCTCTCTCTCTCTCTCTCGGGAGAGTTATCTAATGTCTCTTTGGTTCCTTAACACATACATACATAAATACATACATACATACATACACAAAGACAAGTCTCTCTCTCTCTCTCTCTCTCTCATCTCTCTCTTCTGGTAGGTATGAGAGAGAGACAGCAGTCTCTGAGATATAGTAGTAGTAGTTACTTTCTATAATTTTTTGGCGTTTTTTAAGAGCTCCTTTTATTGATGGAATTCTGTTGTAACAGAACATTTTTACCATATATATATATATATATATATATATATATATATATATATATATATATATAATATATATACATATATAACATATTCACTTTACCTTATGAAGTCTTACACTCAGAAGACCAGACATACGTAGCCGAATGGATCATTCACCTCTCTACCTCTGTATCTAACCCAAAATGGTACAAGCTCGAATCCTGGTTGGGGCAGAATCCATTCTCAATGATAGTTTCCCTTTGTGTGTAAGTAAAGTAAAATATCAAGTATTATTTGGGGCTGGTAGCCCACCACTGTTGATTTACTACCAGGCACATAATACACTCCCTTTGTGAGTATCTGCTCTCTCTCTCTCTCTCTCTCTCTCTCTCTCTCTCTCTCTCTCAATTTTTTCTACGTAACGGGAATTAGAAATAAGTTTTACTTTCCTCGTGGACATATGTTCAGTTCAAACTCACACACACACACCACACATATATATATGCTATATATTATATATATAATCACAAACATAGCAGCCAGCAACATGGCGTACTCATCGCGCAATGAACATAAAGAATCTTAACTGGCAATAAAGAATCGTCAGCAACTTATTACTTGCCATCATCAATCTCTAATGGCGCCTTCTCTCATCACAGATAACGAGACTCATCCGACACGGAGCACCGTCTTCGGTAAGTGGTCTATTTTAATCATTTTTGGCTGGGAGCTCTTCTCTGGCACTCTGCGAAGATTCACGTCGTCATCTCTCGACGGAACGTAACTTATTTGGTCGACTGTACCTCAGGTTTTGACTGCTTTCATCTTTGAGAGCTTTCTCTTTGTTATATAGCTGTGGTACAGTTTTTTTTTTTTTTTTTTTTTTGTTTTTTTTTTTTTTTTTTTTTTTTTTAATAAGTGGGATATCTCTTCTTTCTATATTTTATTTTACCTGCTCCTATTTCTTCCTATTGAGCACCCTTAATAATAATAATAATAATAAAGTCAGTGGCCCCTCTGGTGTGCTTATTCCATTTACATAGATTTCATCTAATAATAATATTGTAATAATAATAATAATAAAAATTGAGATGATATCATCTTGTTTGTCCTTCCCTAGGGGACAGTAAGGGAGACATGACACAACCACCCGCACCCCTGCAATGCAAACCAGTTTGTCCGTCCCGGGTGGAGCCGGGGTATAGAGGACCGGGAGGGTAGGAGTGACATCCACGTGCCTCCTGCAAACCTGCTTGTCCACCCTGATTTGAACAAATGCACCTATTGATTGTAATTCCCTTTGGGTGGCAATTATTCGTAAGGTATAGTGCATTCGACATCTGAGTTTTTCTTTACTTTCTCTCTCTCTCTCTCTCTCTCTCTCTCTCTCTCTGTCCATCCTAGGTGCAACCCACAACAGTCAACTGATGTCTGTGAACTTTTATTCACCATTTTGGCTAACAGAGATTCTGGATTTTACAGAATCGAACAATGTTCATCCATTTGTGTGTGTGAGAGAGAGAGAGAGAGAGAGAGAGAGAGAGAGAGAGAGAGAGAACCTATTTATCCACCTCTCGACTCCTATTTCAACTACCGTAAACTATCAATCACTAAGGCGGCTACTAGCGGGAGCGAGCCAGCTGCTGCTACTGGTAGCCAGCAAGCCGCTATATGCTCTCAGCCTCTCAGAGAGCGACCGCGTCATCACAAACTGCTATAATAGTACAGCGAAAGCTATACTAGCAGCGTGAACGGTGCTACTCATTAGGCGTCTAATCTACTAAATAACAGCTTGGTAGAAGCTAAAAGTAGCATGAAAACGGCTATACTAGTTACGGTCAGTAATCTGATTCTAGTAGCGTGGAAGATGCAAGTAGCGGCTACGAGGATACGTTGGAAGTCCAATTTGATATTACTGGGAGCAAGGCTTCTCGCGCACCTCCTGCACATCTCTCTCTTCCTCTCTCTCTCTCTCTCTCTCTCTCTCTCTCTCTCTCTCTCTCTCTCTCTCTCGTCTGTAGAGAGAATTTAACATCACAATGCGTGATCTAGATTCGTATACTAATGACAAGGCATAGTATAAGATATTTTCACGTGGTTAGGAACCGATTGGTTACTCAGCAACGGGACCTACAGCTTATTGTGAGATCCGAACCACATTATATCGAGAAATGAATGTC